>NW_010972600.1:662629-669883 GCF_000737465.1 Haliaeetus leucocephalus
CAGCAGCCCCCGGCCCGGGACCCCCGTTACCTGCTCCCGCCGCCACCGCGCGGCCCCTTTAAGAGAGCCCGCGGGCTCCGCCGGCCGGCTCCGCCGGGCTCGCGCGCAGGCCCCGCCCTCCCCGCCCTCCAAAGTAGCCGCGGGAGTGACGTCATGGGAAGCGGATTTTAAAGGGGCCGGGGGCGGGTCACGGGAGCGCGCGAGGGGCAGGAGCCCTTCCCCTGCCGAGCTCTGGCCACGCCCCTGCCCCACCCATGCCACACCCCTGCCCCGCCCCATCCCCTGGGAGCCCCACGGGGCAGCAGAGCCCCCACCGTGGGTGCTGCAACCCGGCCTGGGGTCATCTGAGACCCCCCCGGGGGGGACAGGCCATCCCACTGCCCGCGGACCACCCGGCTGCCCGCCGAGGCGGTGGGCAGGGAGAGCACCCACCCACCCACCGTCCCCCCTCGCCGGGCTCCCGAGGGACAGACCCTTCCCCATCAGGGTCCCCCAGCCCCCCGGGCTATGGCAGCCTCGAGATGGGGGGGGGGCACCGGGGTGACATTGGGGTGGTGGGTGGCAGCGATGGCCCCGGGAGGGTCCCGAAGGCAAAAGCCGCTGAGTCACGCCGCAGCGGGCAGCGCAACCGGCGGCGCCGCGCTGGCGTCGGCGAACCTCGGCGGCTCGATGCTGCGGGCAGGGCCCCCCCGGGAGCGAAGCTGAGCTGCTCTTGTTGCAGCAGGCGGTAACGCCTGGCTGGCGGCTGCGGCCTGAGCGGGGGGAGCGCGGTGGTCTGAAATGCAGCATTTCACCCCAAAAGGTGGGTCCCTGCCCAGAGAGGGCCCGTGCAGGCACAGCCAGGGCAACCGGGGGGACATGGCTCTCAGGGCTCCCGGGGGGCACCACTTGGGTTTGGGTCCTGCAGGCCCCTCGGCTGCGCCCAGGGCGATGCCGAGTCCCGGGAGCAGCCAGTGCCAGCAGGATCTGGCCGCCCCGCGTTTAACCGCAGTGCCCAGCTCTGCTTCGCTGCCTGGCGCCGGACAGCACGGCACAGCCTGTCCCTTTGGGACAGTTTTTATTGCCCACGTTGGCACCGGTAACCCCACAGCCGGTTCCCTGCTCGGCACACTGGACCCCGGGGACACGCAGCAGCTCGGCCCCCCAGAGCGCAGCCTCCCACCCCATGGCCCCAGCGCTCCAGGGCCTTGCCCAGGTCAGCAGCAGCTCCCACCCTCCCCAGGTTTGCGGCGGACTCGGCCTGAGCACTGACACAAGGAGCCTGCAGCAGGAACTGGCTCCTGCTTAAGTTAAAAGGGTTTTTTCTTTTTATAGAAAAAAAAAGGTTTCAATATAAGAGCATCTACATTAGAAAACCCACAGGAGGCGAAGAAGCCGATGGGCACAGCAAGGGACTGCGGTGTGCACCAGCATCCCCAGCCACATGCGCTGCCCTGGCAGCTGCCCGTACTCGGGCATCGCCCTGCGGTGCAGGATGTAGCCGTCGGAGTCAGCCTTGGCTCCAGTCCGCCAGGCGATCGGATTACTGCGGCTTTCGGAGCTGCAGCCGGGTGCTGGGTGTGCCGGCTCCCAGCCCAGCCCTGCGGCCACGACCAGGGCCTCGGAAACTTCGTCCCTACAAGTTCTGCAAAAAAGGCATTTCCAGCTTCACTTCTAGAGATCACGCGAGTGTGCGAGGTCGCTGGCAGCGTGCACACACACACACTCACACACATGCACACACGCAGCATCCCCGTCCCTGGGCCGAGGCCCTGCAGCACCCCGGGCTCCCCCACGCCTGGGGGTCTCTTCTGGCCGTGCTCCCACTGACCCAAGCCCCTCTCCTTTGTGGGGCCGAGCCGGGTCCTGCCAGCACAAGGATGAGAAGCGGCACCGGGAGCAGCGTGGGCGGCTGCCCCCCCACCTTGCCAAGGGATCCGGGTGCTGCCGCGGCAGAGCATCGCAGGGGCGGCGTGGTGGGCAGCGGGTGGGAACGCATCTTCTTGGCTGCGTGAGAGGAGACGCTGTCCGCTCCTCAGCACTGGAGCATCTGCCACCTTCCTGCTGCAAATGCCGGGGCTGTGCTAGGGCCTCGGGACACCCGTGGGCTGCGGGAACCGGCCGGTCTCTAGAAATGGGGTCTTTATTTCCATGCTCAGAAAAATAGATTCATTTCAAAATTAAAAAAAAAAATAGAAGAGTTTAAAAAGAGGGAATGATGAAAGTAGAGGCTGGAATGTCGCTGGCAATGGGGTCTGTACAAGAGATGGTGCGAGATGGGGCTGGGCAACGTCCCACTCAGTAGCTCTCCTCCTCCTCGCGGTAGTAGTGGTACCCGGGGGGGTCCCCGCTCTGGTCACAGGCGGCGTTGGCCACCTCGCCCTGGCTGCCCTGCGGGCAGTACTTGGGGTCGTAGATCTGGCGGCCAAGGCCGAAGACCTGGCCGCTCTGGTTGGCGCCCTGGTTGGAGCCCATCTGCAGTGACATGGAGGAGTTGTCGCACTTCTCCGTCCCCATCTTGGCATCGTAGATGTGTCTCCTGGTGCCGGGAGCCGTCATGCCCACCTGGAAGGACAGGAGGGAGCAGGGCTCAGCCGTGGTCCCCCGCACCATCGTGCCTCTCCACCGTGGCCGCGGTGGCTCACCTGGCTGGCACACTTGTTGGTGCCCATCTGGAGGCTGATGGTGGAGTGGTCCATGGGCGGCAGGATCTGGTTCTTGGGGTCGTAGAGGTGCCTCCTGGTGCCATAGGCCGTCATGCCGGACTGGCTGGCACACTTGTTCGTGCCCATCTGACAAGGGGGTCCGGTGAGGACCGAGTGCTGCCCCACGCGTGCCCCTTCTCCTCCCCGCCCCCCGCACCCCTGCAGCCTGGGGGACACAGCCAGCGCTCCCCAACCCAGCCCAGGTGCAGCCTCTCCAGGCTCCTGGGCACTGAGTGCCGGACACGGAGCCGAGATGGTCCCAGATCCCGAGGACACTTGAGGCACCGTGAGCCTCAGGTCCCCCCAGCCATGCTTGGAGCCGTGATGGTGCTGAGGGTTAGATAAAACTGGCCCCCCCCTCACCCAGCACCCCGGCCCTCGGGAGCATGTGCGGGGCAGCCCACCTGCAGCCCGATCACGCACTGCCCAGCTTTCATCTTGGCCTCATCGAAGTTCCTCTGCTGCTTCTCCGAGTACTTCACGCCGATGTCCACACCGCTCTGCATCCCCTTCGTCTTGGCCTGCCGGGGAGGGGTGTGAGGAAGGATGGGGGTCCCAGACCTCCCACCCACACCCTGGGCAGGGGGAGACACAGGGTCCCGCGGGCATCACCCTGAGCTGGGGGTCCACCCAGCTGGTCCCCCTGGGGCTGTGCCCCCTCCCAAGCCGCTCGTCCCCATGCACTCACCATGCCAGCCAGCGCCAGCAGCGACACCTGCACCTGCGTCAGGTTCCCGCTCTCAAAGAGGTCGTTGGCTTCAAAGAGATCCACGGGGTTCATGCCGTAGCTGGCCATGGCCTTGATGAAGTTGGAGAGGTTCTCGAGCTGGGCAGAGAGGCATAGGACCCCAGTGAGTGACGGCAGAGGGGCCGGGGTGGAGCCGGGGCTAAGCGGCGGTGAGTCGCAGGCAGGGCTGCCCGCACCTACCTGGTGCCAGTTCTGAGCGGAGCGGTTGATCTTCCTCACCGAGTTGGGCTGCAGCTTGTTCATGAGCCTGGAGGGAGGCAGGGGGAGCGGGGGCTGCGATGGGGCAGAGACCCCCGCCCCCGGCAGTGGGGCACGGGCCCCTTTCGGGAAGGTCCAGCCCAGGTCTCCCCTCCAAGCATGAGGCGATTCCCCCCTCCATGTCCCTGCTGGTCCCCAGAGCTCCCCCTAGACGTGGGTGCGTTGGGGACAACTCCAGCCAAGCAGTGCTGCAGAGAAAAATCTCTGGCTGCCATTAGCTGGCAGGTCCCACGGGCATGGGCATGGGCATGGCTGGATCCAGCCCACCCTTCCCACCCCAACGGCTGGTGGGGGTCCCCTGGGGGGCAGGTGTCCCCCATCCCCATCCAAACGGAGCAGGGGCCAAGGGGCTGTGCTCGGCGCAGGACTCACTCGCAGAGGATCACCCCGTCCTTCAGCCCCTTCTGGAAATCGGGCCCGATCTGCTGCCCTGTGACGCTCTCGATCCATGTCCGCAGCTCAGCCTCCTTCTGCGGGTCGTACTTCTGGGCGAGCTGGGAGGGGATGGTGAGGGGGCAGCTCAGGCACGGCCCTGGTGTGCACCCCAAACCCCTCACGGGGGACGGCTCCCCCACCCCAGGCACAGACCCGTGGCGAGGTCTGGGGACAGCAGCCCCATCCCAAGCACGGTCCCCGGGAAGCCTTGGGGATGCTGGCAGTGCCAGGCTGGTCCCCAGCCTCTGCAGGGTGGTGGAGCAACCCCCCCCAGCCCGGCTGCCCCCAGCCTCAGAGAGCCGGACAGTGAGGTGGGTGCAGTGGGCGGCTTGGATGGTGCCAGGATTTTTGTTCAGCCACGATTTCCTGGCAAGCAGGAACCCCCAGGGGGTGGCAGGCGGCAAGATCCACGGGTGGGAGTAAAGCCACAGTGTGACCCCATCACAGGGGAGGACATGTCCCCCCGCCTCCAGCCTCCCACATCCCCGTCCATTGGGGAATGCACGGGAATAGGAATGGGAGCACGAGCACGATGCTGCTGTCAGACGCAGGCGTTGGTGCAGCCAGATCCGGCACGAGCCTGCAGACCACGGTGCCCCTCACACACGGCAACTTCTGAACTTTTCCTGGAGGATGAGGAGGAACTACCTGTGGGGGCCGGGGGGAAACGTGTCCCTCCAAGGGCCTGTTCTTCCCTGTCCCCTGGAGCCCATGGAAGCCCAGCACCAAGCCCCGGGGGTCCCTGGCTGCGTGATGCTCTCCCCTCCGGCGGGGCCGAACGCGCCGCCGCAGATTCCTCGGTCACCGCGGCTATGCCAGGAATGCGGATGCCTCCTTCCAAATGGAGACCAGCTGCCCGGGCCGGCAGCATCACCGGCAGCGTCGCCTCGGCCCTGGCCCACGACGGAAGGAAAAGGCACCCTGGCCTGGGGCGGGAAGGAAGGGGCTGCGCAGGAAGAGCCTGGAAGCCCCAAGTGCCATCGTTGCCCCAGCCTGGACCCTCCTGTGCTCAGCTGGCACCCGGAGATGGCCGCAAGGCAGCCACCGACCTCTTGTCCATCCCGTCCCCTCCTCGTCCCAGTACACACCGGGGCCATGAGTCCCCAGGGATTCCAGACACGGAGGGGCCCCAGGATGGGCATGGTCTGGCCCTGCTGTGTGTGGGGGGGGACACCAGCCGTGCCTGTAGGCTGCGCAGAGCTGCGGCCCCACAGCCGCAGCCCCAAAGGGAAAGCTCGACTGCTGCAGGATGGAGGGACAGTCCAGTCAAGCAGGGACACACTCATGGCACCATGTGCATCCCATCCGGGAGATCCCACTGTCCTACCAGCTGATTTTCTGGAGCGTGGGCAGCCGCTGCCGGTTCCTCTTCCCACGCCATGGCCAGTGTGGGGGTTTCTCAGGGCATGGGAGGGGGCAGAGGGGACCAGCCCCAGAGCAGATCCCACCACAGCCCAGTTTGCAAAGGCTTGCACAGACTGGGAGAGTGCCACTGGTTTAACTGGTTCCCAGTCGGTGATGTCAGCCTCCAGCAGACACACCAGGGCAGTTAAACTTGCCTAAGTCTTGCTGAATCAAGCTGAAGTGCCCAAGAGCACGCAGCGACGAGGCTCCAGCGCGTGTCCACCCGCTCAGCGCTGGTGCAGCCCAGCCCAGATGCAAGCAGGGACCCGTCTTCGCTCGGTGATGAAATGCAAATCCCCTGCGAGGCCAGGCAAGGAGAGCCCGGCCCCAGCTGCGGCCACGGCCGCCACATCCCCACAGCCACCCACGGCCGAGCCCCGGCAGCGGCGCAGGCAGCGACCCAGTGTCCCTTCTCCTGCCTGCCCCTGTCCCATTCAGGCAGCTCCCGTGTCCCCAGGCAGGGCACGGCCACGCAGGGCCACCGGCCGGCTGCCCCAGGGACAGGGGCGACCACAGCTCAACCTCTGCTTGCCCAGGGCCGGGCACAGCCCAGCACGGTGGCCAGTGCTTCTGCCACTGCCCAGGGCGGCAGCGGTTCCCAGAGCCCAGCCCGGGGCTGTGCAGGGAGCACAGCCAAGGGAAGGGGTTGCTGCATCCCCCCACTCCCCCTGGCCCAGCAGGACCCCTGTGCCTGCGGTGCCGGACCCCCCTGCCCCAGCAGCACAGCGATGGCAGGGATGGTGGCACCTACAGCCATGGGGTGCATCCAGGCATCCAGCTCTGCCTACCAGCACCCCAGACCCGTCCTCAGCGTTTCGGCGGAGGGGAGATTTCACCTGCCTGGGCAAGGGGGGGCACCCTGCGGTGCGTGGCTCCTTCCCCGCGGTGTAAACAGCCTGGCCAGAGGCATCGGTTCCCCTTTCCCCTTCCGGCCCCGTGGCGGCTCGGTGGCAACTCTGCAGGAGAGTGGCTCGGGCGCGCGAGGCCTGGGTGGCCAAGGTTGCCCCAGGTGCGCCTGGCCGGGGGTCCTGGGCTCCGAGGGGCAGGCGTGGGCCGGGGGCTGCTCCTGCCCATGTCCCGCCTGGGCCACCAGCCCTGTCCCCAGCAAGGGACACCGGGACACAGGTCGGAGCATCCCAGTGCCCTGGGGTTTGCTGGGGGCAATAGCAGCCACCGTACGGGCCTGGGCAGGGGTGGGCAAGGTGGCCGGTGCCCGTGACCCCTCCCAACCCCGGTCCCCCTGAAACAGCTCCCCGGGACCCCGTGGGCAGGGCCAGCGCACCCCAAGATGGGGAGCCCAGCCTCGGCACCCCCTGCCCCTCAGAGCTCCGGCACACCGGGACCCCCAGCTCCCCATCCTCCCGGGACCCCCCGGCTTTCCGCCCACCGACGGCGACGGGAACCCCCAATCTCCACCCCCGGGACTTCTCCACTCTCCGCCCCCAGTGGCACCGGGCCCCCTCCGGCTCCACACACATGTCCGGGGCACACCGGGACCTCCCGGCTCTCCAGGACCTCGGCCTGCAACCGGCACCCCCTAACGGCACCGGGATGCCCGGCTCTCCAGAGTGCCCAGGAGTACCGGGAGCCGCCGCGGTACCCCCCGGCCCCCGACTCGCCCCCGCCGCGACTCACCCGGTTCTTGACCTCGGCGGAGAGGCCGTAGGACGGGCCCTTGTTGAACTGGGAGCTGCTCATGGCGGGGAGCGGGGAGCGGAGCCGGCA
>NW_010972600.1:670556-694817 GCF_000737465.1 Haliaeetus leucocephalus
GCCGCCCCCAGCAGCCGGGGCAGGAGCCGGCCGGGGGGTCCCCACGCTGCGGGAGCGGCACCCTGGGAGGGGGGACCCGGCCCGGCCCCTCCCGGGGTTTATCTGCCACCACGCTGGGTGCTCCCGTCGGTGAACAGACCATTGCGGGGCTGCGTTACCCCGCGGGTGGGTGAGTCACGGGCGGGGGGGACCGTGGGTGCACAGAGGCTGCAGGCTGGTGGGGACAGGGCAGTGACCCCGGGGGGGGCAGCTGGGGTCGGGCTGTCCCGGCACCGCCACCGAGCCCACGGAGGAGGCATAGCCAGGAGCATCCCGCGGGTGGGAGCCCAGAGCCTGGCACCCCACTCACCCAGGGCCTCCAGCAATGCCCCGCGGGACGGGGCTCATCCTCCCTGGACTGAGGGACACCCCCAGACAGAGGTAAACCCCACAGAGGCCTGGGGTGCTGTGGGGGTCAGCCCCGGTCCCGCAGCGTGGGGCTCTCTGCCCCCCCGGACCCCTCCTGGGGTGCAGCACTGAACCACCCCCCCTACAAATCGCCCCTGAGAGCCCACCACCCTCGAGAGCACCGGCGTCTTCTCAGCCACCTCTTGCAAGGCTGGAGACAGGCCCGAGCCCCCCGCGGCCCCCGAGGGGCAGCTGGGGTCCCCCTTCCCCCCCGGCCTCGCGCCCTGGGTGCGCATTTGGCTTTTCCTGTTTCAGGTTCGCCTGCGAAGCCGATGAGGAAATAAGGCGGCGTCACACGCGCCCTCCTGACAGTTCGCCCCGGCGAATGTGGCCGGCGCGGTGAGGAGCTGGCAGTCAGGCACAGCGGCCACGCCGAGCGAGAGGTCGCTGAGGGCAGGGGCTCGGCTGCCCCCAGGAACCATGTTCTCCCGGAAGAAGCGGGAGTTGATGAAAACCCCCTCCATCTCCAAGAAGAGCCGGGCAGGAAGCCCCATCCCACAGACCCTGCCGGTGAGTGTCCCACGTCCCCCCCGGCAGGGTGGGAGCCGTGGGGCCACGGGGACCACTTGGGCCACAGCACCCACGGAGCTGCCGGGAAGAGCCACAGGGTGGGAAGGGGGACCTGGGTACGGCCAGGGGGTCTGTGAGGAGGAGGAGGAGGGAGCTGAGGAAGGACACTGCTGACTGTGCCTGGGGGGGGGGATTCTGCCCCAGATGAAGGCAACGGAGCAGCCGCCTGGGGGGGCGGGGGGGCAAGCGGGGCCAAGGAGGAAACGGGGGGTCTGCGGCAAAGGGAAGGGGATCCCGGCAGTGGGGGCTGCAGCCAAGGATTTGGGGAGGGCAGAGAAACCCCCAAACCTCCCAGGGGACAGCGGTGGGAGCAGGGGGACGCCTGGGCTTGGGCAGCCCCTGTCCCTCGGCTCTGCCATATATTTATTTACTTGTGGGCACCCCCCCAGCGCTGGAGAGGTGCGGGAGGAAGCGCCTCGCCTCCGCGGGGCTGGCCGGCAGCCGGGGCTCCTCTGCGCACCCCGGCACTGCCCTCCCCGCGCCTGCGCTGGCAGAGCGTGGGGCAAGACGGGACTGGCGAGACGGGGCCTGAGATGGGGCCCGAGAGCCCACCCGTGGCTCCTTAGCAAGAAGGGGCACCCGTCCCCATCCCCATCCCCCCCCTCCTCCCCGACACCTCCCCCCTACCCTCGGGAGAGGGGCCTATGGGTGGCGGACGGAGGGATGCTCGGCCGGGCGGCTGGGAGGAACAGCTACAGCCCCTACACGGCGGGGCGCCGCAGGACGGGTAAAGCCGACTCCCCCAAACGCTCCCTGGACTCGCTGCCCCACTCGCCCACCGTGTGGCTGACGGTACGGCCGGGTGCGCCCCCCGGATGCTGGCGGGGAGGGACCGGGGTCTCCGGGGCTGCTGCACCCCGGGGGGGAGGAACGGAGGCAGGTTTTCAAGGGTTGGGCTGGCCCCAGCCGTTCTGGGGTAGGGGCCTTTGGGCAGTCCCACGGTGGTCTGGCCGGCCCCGGGGGCAGCGTGGGGCTGAGCTGTCCCGGTTTGCTTTTGCCCACGGCAACCTCATGCTCTCGGCCGGCTCGGTGTCTGCCCTATCAGTACCAAAGTCGGCTTCCGGCCCCGCCGAGCTGGCAGCGCCCAGCCAGGGATGCTGAGACCCAGCACACTCGTGTCACACCTGGGTGCCTGAAGGTCGCCGACGGGAGCTGCTGGAGGGGCGAGGGTGGGCCCCCCCTCCCCGTGCCGCAAGGACCCTCGCTGGGCGTGCGGCCCCCCCGCGCGGTGCACGGCCCCGGAAGGTGCCAGTACCAGCCCTTCCCTCGGTGCAATTTTACCCCTAGAAACTGGGGGCTCCCTCCATCTGTAAAATATCTGCAAAGCCTCCAGAGAGTGGCCTGGGAGGTGTCCTCGTCCCTGCCCCCATCCCTGGGGCTGGGCCCAACCTGGGGACGGGACAGGCTGAAAAGAGGAAGGGATGTGTGGGGCCGGATCCTGCTGTTGTTTGGCCATGCCAGGGTCCCCATGCACCCCGGGGATGGGGAGCTCCAGCACAGTGGGTGCCGGTGCGGACAAGGCAGTGTCACCCACACAGTCATTGTGTGCCCCCCAGGACAAACCCCGACCCACAGGGGCTGGCGGGGGCCAGTGGGGGCCACGGGGCGAGCGGGTAGACAGGGTGGCTGAGCCAGCTCCTGGCCTGTGGTTTTGGAGCCCACGCTGCTTGCGAAACCCCTGTGCTGGGGGTGGTTTATCCGCCGGGAGCCCGGGAGCCTTGGGCAATGCCAGCTGCCGGGGCTGTCTGTGGTGTGGTGGGGACAGTGGGGATGGTGGAGCCGGCCAGGCAAGCGCCCAAACCCTGCCAGCCGCTGCTCCACTGCTGTTTTCTCACTGGCAGAGGCGCTGCCTTCGCCCTGCGGGGTCCTGAGAGTGTCCCCACCAGCCCCCACCCCAAGATCCCCAAAGGGCTGGAAATGCCGGGAAGGGCTACGCCTTGTCCCTGTGCCGCAGCTGGGCAGGATCGCCCTCAGGCTCTGCCAGGATACCTAACTGGGGAAACTGAGGCACGGCACAGCTGTGGCACCAGCCCCTCAGGCAACAGTCTGTCCCTCCAGGCTGGTGGCATGGGGGGTCCTGGGGTGCTGCCTTCTCCCTGCCCCAGCTGGGGTCCTGGCTGTGCCCCGCAGCACCGGCCGTGCCTGCTGGGACCTCACGCTCGTCCCTGCTCCCCAGGACCTCTCCCGCAAGGATTGCCTAGAGGCGCCCGGCTCCGGCCTGGGGGAGCTGCCCCCTGCCAGCTCCAAGCTCAGCACCAGCCCCAGCACCGTGGGTACCCTCAAGCGCCCCACCAGCCTCAGCCGCCATGCCAGCGCCGCCGGCTTCCCCCTCACCGCAGCAGGCCCCAGGGCCGTGCCCAAGGGCCACAAGACCCCCACGTCCTACAGCCCCATGGACGGCGGGGAGGGCCCCTTCATCGACACGGAGGACATCTCCCAGCTGCTGACGGACGTGGCCCGCTTCGCCGACGCTCTGGAGAACCTGCGGGATGTGGTGCTGCGGGACGGTGAGTGCCTGGATTGCCCCCAGCTCCCGCCAGCCCCGGTGCTGCCCACGCAGCACTGAACCATTCGCCACATCGGCACTGTGGGGCACCGGGATGAGCGCAGGAGCATCCCCTCCGTGGGGACAGACCGGACCTACGGGTGGGGGTCTCTGCCAGGGCCAGGAGGGGACCGGGACCCCCGGGGGGGGGCTGTGCCAAACCTAGCCACGGCAGCCGCGGGCTGACGGTGGCGGGTGGCTGCTGGGAGCTCGGAGCCAGGATAACGCGGCTTCCTGCCTGCAAGCTATTTTCATCCGCCCGTTTTCCTGTTTACAGTGCAGCGGTGCCAGCTGCCTGCCAGGGCCCCCAGAGCCCTGTGGGGCTCTGGGCACGGCCCCCCGACCCGCCAGACCAGCCTCACCAGGGTGGCTGGTGGGATGGGGTCGATGCCCCAGCCTGGGGCTGAGTGGGCTGCAGGGTCACGGGTGGGTGTCCCTGCCCACAGAGGCAAAGGGAACGGTGGCGATCTCGTGGTCCCCGTGGCGAGGTGGGGCTGCGGGGAGGGGGGGGGTCACATGATGCCGTGTTTTCGGTGCTGGCTTTGCAAACATGTTGACGCATCCCCACTCACCGTGGAAAACGGCAGCGCCCAGCCTGCAGCACCGCTGCCGACAGCCCCAGCGACAAGACCCACAGCTGGGCCAGTGGGAATGTGGCTGGGGTCTGGGCTACCGGGGGGAGGGCATGGGTTGGCAGATGGAGGGGGGCAATGCCTCAAGGTCCCTGCGAAGGTTTGGGCATTGCCGGGCAGGGAGGAAACAGCCCTGAGCTGGATGGTGACTGTCCTGCTGCCTTCTCTGCTCCGGGTCTGCGGTTATTGCTGGACCCAGTTTGGAACAGCTAGGATGGTGCCGTCCCCAAGCCAGCAAAAAGATGGGAGGAGGTTGGGGCCAATCTGCAGGACGCAGCCATGATTTTGGAGAGTCTGGCTCTCCTCTGCGCCCATCCAGCCCCATTCCCAGTCCTGTTCCCAGTCCTGCTGGTGTCCCCACTTCCAACTCCGGAAGGGGCCTCGAAATGGGAGAGGAAATGGAGGAAACCCCTTTCCAACCCCGAGCCGGGGGCCAGGAGGGGGGGTTTGCCCAACCAGGCAGTGGGTGCCAGGCTCCCATCCCAGTGCTTCCCTACGGGAGACTCCTCACCTCCTGACAAGGCTGCCAGCACCCAGCCCCAAGCCCCAGCCCCAGCACTGGGCTGGTGGGGAGACGTGTCGGACCCCTGGGCTCGCAGCTGGAGCCCATGGAGGGGACGGTTCCCAGGAAAGGACCCTGCGGGACGTGGCGAGCCCGGCTGGATGGGGCACGGCAGCGGACAGACCTGCTACATCCCTGCTGGCGGCTGGGAGCACCCGTTGGTGGGGAGGAAGGGAAGGAAATGAGGAGGAAATTCCCAAACTGCTTTCAAGGGAAAAAGTTACTACTGAGGAAAAAAATGCCTAAAAGGTCGGGCCGCCCCAGGCCCGCTGCTGCGCCGGGTGGGGGACACACCGGCTGGTTTAGCCATGGCAGGGATGGAAGGGGAGGGCTGGGGAGGTGCCGGACAAGCGGGACGTGGCTGTGCCAGTCCCGGGGAGCCCCAAACCCAAGGGGATGGGCTGCATGATCTGGGAGCCTGGCGGGACCCTGGCTGGCAGAGGGTGGGTGGGAGGCTCCAGAGGGCAGCGACACGGGGCAGCATTGCAGCCCCCCCTCTTTTGCAGACCCCAGGGAGCCCCAGCGGCCACTGGCCCACGAGTGCCTGGGCGAAACCCTGCGCATCCTACGCCAGGTCATCAACAAGTACCCGCTGCTCAACACCCTGGAGACCCTGACGGCTGCCGGGACCCTCATCTCCAAAGTCAAGGGTGAGACGATGGGGCTGGGAGCTCGGTCCCGCTCCCCTCCTGCCCCAGGCTGGGACGCGTGTGGCCCGGGGAGTCCTTGGGGATGCTGCCGGGAGCGGAGCTGCCCCACGGACAGGCGGAGAGGGCGAAGGCATCAGCTGCCTGCTTGCTGTGTTTTAGTTTTAAGGATGATGTAGCGTCAGAAATGACAGAGCCCAGATCCCTGCCTGGGGCTTTCCAAGCACGGCCGCAGGAAAAACACTTAAATAATTGGATCCCGCTCCCGGCAGCACCTCATGTTTATAGGAGCGGGGTCTGTGGAGCCCAGATCCTGCCCGGGGCACCACCTCCTGCCTGCAGTTACACCAGCGGGGAGGGGGACGGCTGCACTAACCGCAGGCAGAGCACATTTTGCGTCACCGTGCTGCTTCCTGGACACCGAACAGCAACCGCGAAGGGACAGGAAGCCTCGTGGCTGGTGGCAGGAGGTTTGCTGCGGGGCTGGCCCCACGCAGGACCGGGACGGAGCGAGTTCAGGCTGCCCACGTTCCTGGGCAGAGGGATGGGAGCAGATCCCAGCCCCTCAAAGCAGGGGGGGCTGTTGGGGCTCGGCTCGCCGGCCCTGGCGCCCCAGAGGAGCTGACCCAAAAGGCGTCAGGGTTTGCTCAGAAGCCCCAGCTGCTGGCAAAGGCACCACAAGCATCCCCTTGGCCTGGGTGTCTGCCAAGTGCCGTCTGTGCCGGTTCCCACTGCCACTGGCGGTTCCTCTTTCGGCCGTGGGTGAGAGCCCTCCTGGAGGAAGCCATCCCGCCTCGGGGCAGGGGGCTCTGGAGGTGCCATAAGACAGTGGAGGCAGTGGAACAGGTTCACAGTCAGCAGCACTTTTCCGGCAGCCCTGGGTAACGGGAGTAAACAGAAATGTGAGCCAAGTGGTGCTGGCAGGGAAGTCAGTCCCAGGAGAAATGGGGGGGTGCAGAGACCCTGCGCCGCACTAGAGCAAGTCCATCGTCCATAGGGATGATCTCCTCCCTGCTGCTCCTTGAGCCTGACACAGCCCCAGCCACAGAGTAGGGCTGAGACCGGCAGGAGCCAGCAGGTCCTTCTCCCTGAGATGGGGACAGGCGCTGGTGGTGACAGGGCTTCTGCATTTCCTCATTTCCAGGTTTCCATTACGAATCCAACAATGAGACGGACAAACGGGAGTTCGAGAAGGCCGTGGAGACCATTGCGGTGTCTTTCAGCAGCACGTAAGGGACTTTTGGCCAGCCGTCCCCCGGAGAAGGTCCCCTGATGGACCCCATCACCCCCACCAGCCAAGACACATCTCCACCCCTTGCCCCATCACCTCGCCCATGCATGGCCCCACACGTGGCAGCTGGTTTGGGGGGTGGTTTGGGGACTGGAGAGACCCCGTGGGGAGGGCAGATTCACTCCTGCTGCTCGCACCAGCAATTCCTCCAGCACTGATGAGGGACCCCAAAGCCTGCTCGAGCCCACAGGCTCCATCTCCCAGCCCCTCTTCAATGCTGGGCCAAGCTCTGGTCCTCCACCTGAATTACCAAGACCTCATCACGTGGAGCTCAGATGATCCCCACTGAAACCAGTACTGCAGCTCCAACTGCCCTAGCCCTCACCCGATCTCTCGGCCGTTGGTCGGGTGCTGCTGGGTGACAGCCCTGCTTGTCACTGCCCGTTCTCCCTTTGCTGAGCGCAGCCTTATTCCTCTTGTCACAGCGTGTCTGAGTTCCTCATGGGGGAGGTGGACAGCAGCACCATCCTCTCCATCCCACCCAGCGACCAGAACCAGGTGAGTGATGCCCACTCCCATCACACGGGTCTTGGGATGTGCTGGGGTGCTCAGACCCGGCTCAGGAAGGGGCTGAGCCCCCAGCCCGAGATGTGGGATTCCCATCTCACCTCCAAGCCCGGAAGAGTTGCGTGTGGGCTTTGCCTGCTTACTCCTGTCCTCACCACCATCCCAGAGAGGGGAAAAGCCACCTGGCAGCTCGATCCAAAGGGCAAAGTGGCTCAGGAAGGGATAGAGCAGCTCTATCAACAGAGGCAGAAAACAAGGCTCTGGTTGCTCCCCGTAGCTCTGCCCTGGTCTGGTGTGACCATAGAGCAAGGTATTTCTCCAGCAACATTCCCGTTAGCTCCCAGCCTTCCTGCAGGGCCATGGGCTGGGCACAGCAGACTTCCAGCAACAGCAGAAAGCCTCCAGCAGCTCCGGGTTTCTGCCTCCCCTCCATCCACCAGCCCCTCCAGCTACTCCCCTTCCTCTTGTCTGATCAGTCCCTTTTCTTTCTCAATTCCCAAAGACTATGGAGAGCCTCTACGGGGGGATCCCTGGGCCTGGAGGAGATGGCATGCCTTCAGGCATGGAAAACTATGACACGGGTAAGCAGGCGGCTCGCTGGGCGCAGGGTTTGGGGTGGTGGGGTACCCGGCTGACAGACCGGCCGGCAGGAACTGGCGTCTTCCCCATTGCTGCCGCGGTCCTGAGCCACACACGGCTCCTCGGCTGAGAAAAGGCAGCCGAGCTGCTGCTGGCACCGGGGGCCGGCAGGACACCAGCACAGTACGGTGCCGGCACAGGTATGGGGAGGTTTGCACTGAAAGCTCATGAAGTTTGCAGGGGTGAGCCAGGCTGTCCTGGGGTTTTCCCAGCTGTTCTGGTACTCCCGGGAGCTCGAAGGCATTTGGAGGGAGCGGGTCAGTGAACACAGCGCCAGTAGCACAGTTCAGTGTCTCTCCTTTCTCTCCTCCACCTTCCCCCTCATCCCATCACAGGCCGTCCTCCTGCTGAAGAAGTGGATGTGATGCTGCAGCGCTGCGAGGGTGGGGTAGACGCTGCTCTCCAGTACGCCAAAAACATCTCCAAGTACATGAAGGACCTCATTGGATACCTGGAGAAAAGGACCACGCTGGGTGAGATGGGGAGGATGGCGGGTGGGTCCTCTCCAGAGTGGGGCTGAGCCCTTCACAGCAGCATCAGAACAGGTCGAGGTCCTCTACAATCAACGAGGCTGAGGGAGTCAGACATTGCAAGGGCAGTGGGGAACTTCATTCCTGAACTTCTTGATTTATTTTTCAAAAGGAACCCAATCACCAGGGAAATCCTGGTGTTTTGTATGTCTTTTCACTTCCAACCTTTTTCTTCCAGAAATGGAGTTTGCCAAAGGGCTTCAGAAGATGGCAAACAGCTGCAAGCAAACCATCAGTCAGGAGGTAAGTCCACATGTCCCTAAAACCACCCAGCATCCAGGCTGTTGGGCTGTACTGGGAGAAAGCAGCCCTAGAGAGCTCGTTCTGCATGACCTAGTTTCAGAGCCCAGGAGAATGAGTGTGCAATTCTCCAAAGCTCTTTGTTTGGCAAAATTCACGTGTCCAGACCAAAGCAAAGGATAATGCTGAGACCCTGCAAAACCTCCTCCATCGGTAGCTGATGTTTCTGCCCTGGTCCTGCCGGGTGTGCCGGCGGGGAGAGCCCGGGCAGGCTCACACACCAGACATGCCCTGTCCCCTGCTCTCCAGCCCAGGACCGGGCAGGCAACACCACGGGGCCCTTCCAGCCTCCTCCAGCCTCCCTCCAAGCGGTCTCTTGGCAGCCTGTGACCACACTGTCTCAGTCCAGGATGGGGCTTTTACCGGTAGCCAGCAGCCAAGCTGAGACTCTGACTCTTCTTCCCCAAACACGGCACTGGAGAACATGTCTCCTTTGGTTCACGCCGCAGTGCTGGGGCTCAGGGTGGTGCATTTTCTTGTTTCTCAGACCAACATGCCTTTCCTGTCCATCTACCTGCTGGCCCTGGAGCAGGATATGGAGCACGGGACATCGGTTCTGCAGGCTGCCAACACCCTGCAGCACCAGACCTTCCTCCAGGTGAGAGATAAAAGGCCAACTCAGAAGGGTCTTCCCCGGTAGCTGGGTAGCAAGGGAGGCTGGTGGTGTCCTTAGTCCTTCTGCCACAGGCAGCTCTTCCAGAAACTGGAATCCAGTTGCCGCTCGGCTGAGCCACTGCTCAGGCTTGGCATTCCTCGGCTTTGCTCTGGCCTCAGTGGATCAATGAGCCCAAACTCTCAGCCAGATGCCACGTCCTTCGAGGGGTTAGATACAGGGTCTAGGAGAAACCCCCAAGTCTGGCATATCAAAGAGCACCTCCTTACTGATCTCCTCCTCATCCGAGGCCTCTCTGCATTCCCATGCTCCCCTCCAGCCCAGACCAAGCTGCACCCATCTCCCAGTGACCACCACTCTCTGGGGCTGTTTGCCAGGGGGGAATTGATGTCCTGTCATTGCAGAAGGTGGCTCTTGCTTAGCTCAGTTGGGAGGGAAACTGCATCTGGCACTTCCCAGGCTGCAGATTTTCATCCATGACACAAACCCTCCCTGTAACCGAGCCCAGATGTGCTGGGGAATGATAACAACCGCCACAGGGAACTTCTCCTTGCAAAGCCTTTTGCAAAGGGAAGAGCAGCGAGCGTTTAGCTCAGACCACCACGGGGGTTGTTTCTCCCTCCTGATTCAGCCACTAACAGTGAGACGCCTTGAACATGAAAAACGGAGGAAGGAGATCAAGGAGCAGTGGCACCGGGCGCAGAGGAAACTGGTGAGTAACAGCCATGCAGCACGGGCTGGGTTTCCACTCCCTAAGCCCAGTCTGGAGTACGCCTGTGACACGTACCCCTCCGAGGATGCTGGACTCCTTGCCCCTCTCCAGTAGCGTTAGGTGCTTTGTCCTAGGGTGCCTCTGCTGTGCTGGGGGACACCGGAGAAACATGGGACCCCGGGGAGCTTGCAGGAGATAACGATCCCCTTGCAGAGGTCAGTCCTCACCCTGGGTCACTGTTTTCACTGGCAGCAAGAGGCAGAGGTGAACCTGCGCAAGGCCAAGCAGATATACATGCAGCGCAGCGAGGAGCACGACAAGGCCAAGTACATGGCAGTGAAAGCAGAAGAGGAGCAGCAGAACACCACCAGCAGCATCACCACCAAAACCCTGGACAAGAAGAGGCGGCTAGAAGAGGAAGCCAAGAACAAGGTAGGGACATGACAGCTCTGGACTCGGGTTGAGCATCTGGCTGGCAAGAACCTTCTCACTCCTTGCTGCCCTAGCACAGGAGCAACCCTGAGCTAAGTGGACTGAACTGAGCTCCCCAAGGATCCTCGGACATGGCGCAGGAATGCCTGGAGGAACAGGGTCCAAGTGCAGAGAGCTGTTCTCCTTGTTCTCCTTACCTATGAGCTGTTTCCATCTCTTGCTCTCCCAACTCTCAGGCAGAAGAGGCGATGGCCACGTATCGGACCTGTGTTGCGGATGCAAATACCCAGAAGCAGGAGTTGGAGGATACCAAGGTGAACTCCTTGCGGCAGATCCACGAAGTGATCAAACAGAGCGACCAGGTCATCAAGATGGTGAGTGGGGCTTGCTTGGGATGGCCCCTAGGGCAGGGGGGTGGCCGTACCCTGCTCAGGAGAGGTTCAGAGCTGCCTCCCCAGCAGACCTAGCTTAGCTGCTCCTATTTCAGGTGAATTCCAGGTGGATGTAAAGCTCTTTTCACTCCCTAGTGCTCTGAAAAGCCAAGGCTCAAGGCTGCAGACCAAGCACTGCTCTGTGCTCCTGATTTCTCATCTAGCCTGGAGCTCCTTGTCTCTCTCTTCCTTGTATGTCAGCTCACAAAGCTCATGTCTGATTTCCTCTACCTTATTTTTAGGCCACAATCTCCTTCTACCAGATCATGCACATGCAGACGGCTCCACTGCCCGTCAACTTCCAGACACTGTGCGAGAGCAGCAAGCTCTACGACCCCGGGCAGCAATACGCCTCTCATGTCAAGCAGCTGCAGCGAGGAGACGAACCCGACATCCAGTACGACTTTGAGCCCTACGTGTCACACAACGCCTGGTAGGAGAGGAGAGGGGGAAATCACTGCTGCTTTACATTCATCTTCTCTGTCACTGGCAACCTCCCCCTGGGCCGGCACTACGCTCTCCTGCAGAAACCAGGATGCTTTCAGCGTGCCTGAAGGCAGCTCCTGCTGGGAAAGCTGGGGCTGGACCAGCTGGGAATTCCTCTCACATCCTCCAGTGGATGAGACAGGCTGTCTAGTATTTACGAGAGGACTGTAAATCCCAAGACAGGTGGATAGCAGCCATGAATAAGGTTTTCAAGTGTCCTTCCTTCTCATCCACTCAGACATTCCCTTTTCTCCTTTCTGCCAACCAGGTCCCCCTTCACTCGGACACGGAAAGGCAGCTTCAATGCCAATGACTTCTCAACGAATGCTGGCTCTGACGGGGCCGGGCTGCCCAAGGACGGGACCGTCTCAGAAGGAGGGACAGGACCCAAGGAGCAGCAAAGTGGGGCTGTGGCGGCTGAGCGGAGAGGTGAGCCCGGAGCAGAGAGGACCCTCTGCATCGCTGTCCCCACGGCACCGCTTGCACCAGGCTGCGTCCTCCTCCCCCTGGGTCAGAAGCAAAGCAGGACCTCCATGGGTAGCAAGGGGGGGGCTTCTGATCACAGCAGTAGGACAGGCTGGAATCCTTGCAAGCTGAATTTCCTGAAGGACACAAAATCAGATCTATGGGGTTTTTTTGCTTTAGCTGCCTAGTGCTGCCTAACAGACCATTCTCCAGAATCCCATCTCTTCTTTCCCTTGCTGGAGTGTTACTGAAGGTGTCACAACCCCACCAGCCCCTTCACCAGCCTGTCAACAGGAAACCAACCAGCTTTCTTCAGTAATTTGTCTCCCAGACTCTAGGCTCTTCTCCCTTGTTTCTCTCCTGAACACAGAAAGCAATCTCAAATGAACTCTGTTTTCCTCTACAGGTGGGAGAGGACACCAGGTCCATAAATCCTGGCCAACTTCCATTACTGAAGCTGACAGCAGCCTGGATTCAAACGCAGGTAGATACCGAAAACAGCCCAGGGCAGGCAGTGCTCCCCCTTCTAATACAGTCAGCCTAAAACCAGCACTGGAGTTAGGTGGGACCTGGCACTTTTTTATCTGCCTTGTAATAACACTGTGTTGTGAAAAACTGCTCTGATGCCCATCTCCAGCAGGCTGGGATGGGCTGGGCTGGGCTGGGCTGGGCTGGGAGACCACTGAACCTTTACACTGCACTGGCTGCAGCCTGCTCCCCTGCAGGGCACTGCGGGGGCACGCACAGCCCCTGCTAGCTCCCAGTTCCTCGTTTTCTCTGGAGAGAGCTGCCCCGGCTGCCCAAGGCACGCGACGGCTTGCTGTGGGAGTCCACATGCATCAGAGTGCACTCAGAAGAGAAACAATTTTGCCAGTAATCTCACTGCTTGTGGGTTTTCTTTTGACAGGCGAATTCAGCCATAAACTCCAGCGGCTGTCTTCCAACGGCACCATATCCTCCAGCGAAGAGCTGGAGGAGAAGGATGAGAACGCTACCCCCTTTGAGCAGAGTACGTGACAGCGTGGGAGGTGACGCAGTGCTCCTGCTGTGCACCCACACACCATGACAAAGCTAACTGCAGGTTGACTGTTCCCAAATTCAGTAGTTCTAGAGGTAAACCGAATGATTGCTGGGAGGATACCTGATGGTGACCTCACGAGGAGCCCAATAGCATTGTCTTTACCAGGGATGAGCTCTGGTCAAACCAGTGGGAACAGATGAGCTAGGGCCGCACGCCTCAGAGTACAGGTTGTAATGTTGCTGAAGAACTAGTGCTTCCAGCTGGTTGTCTGATCTGTGACAGTCACCCTTCCGCTTGAGCTTTGCTTAACCTTACCTCCTCAGGAGCCAGGATGCAGACACATTTCTTTTTGTTCTGCTCACAGGCATCAATGGGATCACCCCAGAGATGACAGCTCCGACAGGGCCCTTCCGAAACGTTGGCTTATCCAAGGCTGCCCAGACTCATCGGCTGAGGAAGCTCCGTACCCCTTCCAAGTGTCGGGAGTGCAACAGCTACGTTTACTTCCAGGGAGCAGAATGCGAGGAGGTAAAGTTGGAAGTGGGAAGAGAGCCCGGTGGGTGGAACGGATGGAGGATGTGTCCCATGAACGGGGTGACCCCACCAGTACCTGCGTACAGTCCTCTGATTCACTCTGTCCCCAAATGAGAGCCGCACATTCTCCAGCGGCATATTGCGGCGCAGCTTGTCGCTTGGGTGTCACAGGTTTGCTGTAGAGACCCAGCCAGGAGCTCTGACACACGTGGTCAAAACCCTGGGTGTAACCACAGCCAGGAGCTCTAAGTTCTCTGTGGAAGCAGAGGTTCCCGCATGAACTTTAGGGCAGGACTACCTTAGCCCAGCTCTAACCTGTGTTTAGGAAGATGTTCCTCCTTTGGGGACCTTTGCATTGGTCCTGCAGTGTCTCCAAGAAAGGCACTTTTCCTGTCCGCCATCGTGCTCAACGAGCTCCTCGTTTCTCTGAGCGATGCCCGGTGTCTCTCAGCGGCCACCCTTCCACCTGACCCACAGAGCTCTCTCCCACCCCCACGCATTTCCCTGTGTTTTCCAGTGCTACCTGGCCTGCCACAAGAAGTGTCTGGAAACCTTGGCCATACAGTGCGGGCACAAGAAGCTCCAAGGAAAGCTGCAGCTTTTCGGGCAAGACTTCACAAAAGCTTCTCAGAGTAGCTCAGATGGCATCCCCTTCATCATCAAGAAGTGCATTTCTGAGATCGAGAAGCGGGCACTGAAAACCAAGGTGATGCACTCTCTCTTCCCTCTCCTTCAGCTAAGCTAGCTCAGCTTGAGCTAGCTTCTCTTGAAATGGTTTTCATGCAAAGGCAGAAGATCATCAGTCTTGTTTTTCAGATTACTAGGAGGCAGGAGGCCAGAAAGTCCCAGGTGATAAACTTGGCCCTGATACCCCAAACTCTGACCTTGGAAACACTTCTCTTGCCTCCCTCTTTCCTATGAAACAGGAACAGCAGTAACGTCAGAGCTGGAAGGGGATGTCCCAGAATGACTTCTGAGAGGGATTTCCAACCCCCAAAAGGAGAGGGTGGGAGCTGGAAGGTCACTGTCTCATGCAAACTTGAAGAGAAACATTTCTCCTCACTTCAACTCCACTTTTCTCTCTTTTACAGGGCATCTACCGAGTTAATGGTGTCAAGACCCGTGTGGAGAAGCTTTGCCAGGCATTTGAGAATGGGAAAGAGCTGGTGGAGCTGTCCCAGGCGTCCCCTCATGACATCAGCAATGTCTTGAAGCTCTACCTGAGACAGGTAAGGTGCTGGTGATACCTTCTCCTGGGGGGGGAGGCAGGGGAGAGGCGACCAGAGGAACTAACTTCCCAAAACTAAACCCGCCTTCACCGAGTCATCTCTGGCAGGAGTAATTCTGCACAGACTGGGCTTAATAACTGTATGGCTGTGGGCGGTGAGAGGGGTCCCTCCCAACTAGGAGGGGATCAGCGGTGGAGATGGGACGATGTGCGTGAGTGGGGACGAGCGCGCACGCTGCGCCTCCTCCGAGCCGACGGGGGGTTTCCTGCTCTCGGCGAGCCCTCGCCGTCACTTCGCATGGCTCCTCCACCGCTGCAGCAGCGGCGTTCATAGCCGCAGAAAAACAACGTGCAGAAGCACCAAATCCTCCCTCCCCTTTGCAATTGGGGAACCAGGTACACAAAAAGGGAAGTGATCCAGCAAAGGTCGCTCCGCAGGGCAGAGCTGGGGCTGAGCTCGCGTCTCCCCGAGCAGGGCTCTGCCCTGCGGTGGGCTCAGCCAGGTGCTGTGCCCCTCGTCTCGCCCTGCGGTGGGCTCAGCTGGGTGCTGTGCCCTGCCACCCACGGCAGCTCTGCCTCAGCCACCCTCTGCCCCCAGCAGACACCAGTACCCAAACTGGCAGTGCAAACAGCATCACCCACATCCTCCAAAGAGTCACCACAAGGCAGGAGGAGAGGAAGCAGCTTCTCCTTCACACTGCAGCCTTGCCGTTTAACTCCTAACTGCTGCCTTTTCTCTGAGGGCTGGTGTAACTCCGCAGAAGGGCTCCTGTGTGTTAACTTGGGAACCGGGCTCAGGGCTCAGTTCAAGGAGGGAGCTTTGTCCCTGGGTTCCCTGCACAGAGAGGAGAGAAGGGCTCTGAATTGCCTCCGGGGTTTCTCCAGAGAAAAGCAGAGTGGAAAGAGGGGAAGAAATCAGTCCTGAGCCAGGATCCAACCTCTCACTGTGGAGAAATGGGTTTAAAGTCCCTCTGCAAAGTGCTGGATGGGAGGGGAACCTGCTCTGCTGTGAGAGGCAGCCTGTCCCCAAAAACATCTGTTTAAGCCACTCTGAAAACATTACCAGCCATGCAAAACCACCAATTAGTTAACATGCTGCTCTGGCTGCTTTATACAAACTTCAAAGCAAGAGTTTCCACCTAACCACAACCCCACCTTTGCTGCAGGCTATGCCGATTACATCCTGCGTTCTCCACCCCAGAACAATCCATTCCTGTCCTCTTTCACTGCTCTCCTCTTTCTAACCACCTTTGTCTGCTGGGGAACCTGCTGCTGTGCCCACCCAGGGCCAGGGCTTTTCTAGGGGAGAAAGAGAATCCCTTAACCTTGACCGGAGGGACCTATCTGGCAGAGAGCACCCACGGGTTGATCAAAGGCTGCTTTTTGCTTGAACTTCCCAGGTACTAATTGGCTAGGACAAATGAGGCTGGATTTACACGCTTCAGGAGATGGATAAATAAACATTACCTTCTGGCTAGCATGTTTTGCAAGCACCGGGGATGTTTCCTTGCTGTAGAAAGGCCCCAGGTTTCCTCAGCTCGACAACACTGGGCAGGTTTAGGTCTCGGGCAGGGGGTTGAGGCTCTCCCCACCCCGGGCTGGGAGGCTCGGCTCTCCAGCACCCATCTCCCCTGTTCTTGCTTGCAGCTGCCGGAGCCCATCATGCCCTTCCGCATGTACAACGAGCTGATGGGCTTGGCCAAGGAGAGCTTACAGGGTGGCGAGGCCAAGGGCAAGAGCGGGAAGGGGGGCCCTGAGCTGGTGGACAGAGGAGCCGCCACAGACAAGGTGGTGGTGAACCTGGTGCTGAAGCTGAAGGAGCTGCTGAAGGAGCTTCCCTGGGAGAACATGGCCACGCTCCAGTACCTCCTGCAGCACCTGAGAAGGTGAGAAGGGCAGGTCCAGAGCCCATGTGGGTGCTGGGGCACCTTCCCCTTCTTCCCTAGGGTGGGAAGGTAAGTGCAGCCTCCCCACCGGACCCATGCTGGCCGTGGGGACAGCGCAGTCCTTCCCAGGAGCACGGAGGTCGATCCGTGGCTGCAGCTACTTCTCTGCCGCTCATGAAGCCCATGTGTGCCACGAGAGGGGACTCCCGTGCTGCCAGCCCAGCATCTCCTCCAGCCTGGATGTGCCAGGCTGGGCGAGTCCTGCTGGTCCACCCGTCCCTTCTCCTTGCTTGCTCTCACGAGTTCCTCCTCCTCCTCCCCAGGATTGTGGAAGTGGAACAGGACAACAAGATGACCTCAAGCAACCTGGGCATCGTCTTTGGGCCAACACTGATGCGCCCAAGGCCCACGGACGCCACTATTTCCTTGTCCTCGCTGGTTGACTATCCCCACCAAGCTCGCATCATTGAGGCACTCATCATCTTCTATTCGACCATCTTTGAGAACAAGGAGACCACGGTGCTGGCCGACTCCAGCAAGTACGCCACAGACAGCAAGGAGGAGGGAGCCAGCTCCTCTGACCTGGTAAGAGTCTCTGGGGAAGGGAGCACCCTTAGGGGACGCGGAGCCAACCAGGACAGCCTGTTTGTGCTTGCAACCTGGCGCAGATCAGCTGGGGCAGACCCTCCTGCAGCCCTGACACCTCCCAGCCCTCTCCTGAATGGTGCCCCAGCTTCGTGCTCTGCCCTGCAGATCGCAGCAGTGACATTCCCCATCCCTGCTGTGCCACATGGTGGTACAGGTCCGGCCAACACTGTTGCCCTTCTCTTACAAAACTTGCCTTGCTTCGTCATGTCCCCATGTGCCTCCCCACTCCACTTGCGAGTGATTTTCTGCCCCAAAAGAACAGTCTCAGTAGGTGAGACAGGCAGGGGGTGGGAGGGTGGAGCCTACACACCTTTACACCCAGACAACAAGTTGGTAGTTCTCCACTTTCTGGAACCATTTCTCAGTGAATGAGAAAGTTTTCTTCTCCTCCATGCCCTCACCACTGCATCTCTTCCTTCCAGTCCCACACAGGCTCCCAGCCTGGCAGCATCCCCTACCTAGAGCTGCCTTCAGAGAAGGGCAATTTGGATTACAGCGCCGACTCATTCGCAGGTAAGTGAAAGGCACCCGGTGGCTCTTCCCCAGCAGGCACAGGTCTCTCGGGAGGTCTGAGGTATGTCACTAGCAGCAATAACGCAAAGCCCTTCCCCTGTACCTGAACACCATGAGTTTGGTGAACAAAGCTCCTGCAGATGCCATTGTGCCGGGCAAGAGCGTAGCACAGGGCTCCCTCTGTCCCACAGAGTCTGGCGACCGCTCTGTTGACTCCGACTCTGAGCTGGAGGATGGTGGGGAGCTGCTGGCCACCACGGACGGGGGCCTACGAACCCAGCTAATGAAACAGGGGAGCGAGACCAGCACAGACGAAGCTCAGTTCTGCGATGATGGGAGTGAGGGACAGCGGAGCCGGAGCTGCAGCATGGGCCAGTCGGATGCGGAGGGCACCGCTCCCCGCTGCTGCAGCCCCCCAGGAGAAGAGCAAAGCGATGCAGAAGACTACCCCGAGCGCCGCTTCCCCACTGCTGACACGGACTACAATACAAACCAGTCCAACAACACAGCCATGCCTGCCACTGCCTGGCATCTGGCAGCCAGGTGCCAAGGCGGCTGCGAGCCAGGCAGCGAGCAGCAGCCCCAGTTTATCTAAGCCACTGAACAAAAATACCGCGGACGCTGGGACGGGGCAAAGGGACAAAATCCAGACGCTACCCAGGCGTAGCGATGCAGAAAGCTGTGATGTTGAGGGGTGGGGAGGGACAGCACAGAGCTGCGGGCAGCTAAGGAGGGGTTTGGTGTGTCAGCTGCAGGCAAGTCCTGGCTGTTTCATGGCTGGAGCTTTCACACAAAACCCCCGAGACCCTTGGCTCCCGATGGGCAACATCGGGTCAGCCTGCCTCAACTGCTGGGAGCCCCCACTCGGTCCAGCAGCCCACGAAGCACGTTTCTTGGGAAGGAGCTGAGGCAGGGCAGCCCCTTTGCTTGTTGTTAGGGACTAGGAAGGAATCCAGGGTTTTGCCATGTCCAGGTCACAAGTTTAATTTTTTGCCTTGCTCCTTAATCCCACGCCTCTACTGCAGAAATCAAGATGGGGGAGTCAAAGGATCTGATCATCCTTGCTGGCTGCAGCTGGAAGGCGAGGTGAGGCTGCCGGGAGGTGATGTGGGGAGAATTCCCCAACAGTGGGCAGGAGAAGGGCACGGCAGCCAGGCACGGGCACTGCATGGACAGACGGACAATGCCGAGCACTGCGTGCATGGCCTGGCTCTGCTGGCCTGGGGAACAGCTCGCCAGGAAGGGGGGCACAGCCAGAGGAGCGCTGGGTTCGGTGTAGCTGGGTAAAAGCAACTCAGACCATCTCACGCGGAGCTGGCCTCGGCTTTAGGGCTGTGCCTGCATCGCTTGCCAGGCCCTGCAAGGTACATTTATCATGTATAACTGACTGTACCAGGCATCCAAAGTCCAGCAATAAATTTACTGCCTCAGCACTTCTAAGCAACACAGGACTCAACCAGCGACATGCCTTTCCTGGCTCAGCTGACAAGGTTTGCATTGCTGCTTGTATTTATGGGCATTTTTCTACTTGGCAGGAGCCACGCAAAGAGCAATCCGGAAGCTGTGAGCAAGCTCAGGGGACAGGTTTTCCTGGCTGCACAGTCCTGAGCATTGCCTAATCTCTCAGGGTTTTTTTTGATAGACATTTGGTCTCCAAAAATCTAAGCTGCAAGTCCAGGACTACACCTCTGCTCTTCCAGCTGGCCCCGAGATGGAGCTGAGCAGAGAGCAGGTCACCAAGAGGAGAAGCCTCCTCCTCAGGACTGCCACGGCCTGAATCGAGTCACAGCCCCTGCCAGTGTAAGAGGCTTTTTAAATTTTTTTTTTCTAAAGAGATAACCCTTCAACATGAAACCACTACCTCTGCTGGCAAAGGAACTTAAAGGGTTAAACAAGACCAGCCAAAGTCTATTTTTTTTAAAGCTGCGAGACTTTTCTGCACTGAAGCATAGAGAAACAAGTAGATTTTTAGCTTAGAAAGAGATGAAAGCTGTTTTTTTCTATTACCCTGCTTGTACTTGGGCTGCGTTCCTGCCGTCACCGCTGAGCGTGCCACTAGACCCTCGACACGGGAGGCCACATGACGAGCAAAGACCCAGAGCTCCCGGCCAGGGACAGATGCACAAGGACTTGTGCAGGCACCTCACACACAAGCAAGTCGCAGTCCATGGTTCCTAAGAAATTGCACAGATCCAAAGGTGTTTTCTAACAATTAGCCAGACCCTTCCTCCGTGAGATGCTGGACACCAGATCATCTCTCTCGCTCTGCCTGCTCACGCGTCAGGCCTCGCCACTCCAGGTCTGAAGAGCATCCACCTCAACGGGACAGCAAGGGGAGAGGCAGAGGCGGATCTCCGGCCAAGGAAGCCAAGCGAGTGAAGCCGGAGCGATGTTCCAGCTGAAGATACACTGAACGGCATTTGGGGGGTTATATGCACCTCGTTACTGTAGAAATGGGCAATCAACCAGACGTTTGACCCCTTTGAGGATCAGTCTCCAGCACAGGGGAGAGCCTGGGCTTTATAGCTCCCAGAGCTCTCCGAGACTAATCGGAAATGCATCTCAGCATAGCAGGTCAAAGGTACACAAAACCAAAGTTAATTTACAGCTAAATGGTTCATAACTGAGCCAAAGAAGAGCTAGAGATACCTGTGAGACATTCTGGTCTGCAGCTCTTCAACAAGGCGGTTGGATTTTTCCAGCAGGTCATTTCCATGGTAGCAAGAGAAACAAGGCCGACTGCCCTCTCTTGCTACCAGCACTGCTACCACAGGCGGTACCACGTGTGTTTGCAAGGATGGATGACGGGTGAGTGCAAGTGAGGGAAGGGACAAAAGCTACGCTTGAGCTTCACATGGGAACAGGCACCCTTCTATTTGTATAGTAATTCAGCGTGCAAAAAGTAAAGCGTGTTTGTTATGACATGCCTGTACTGCTGTAAGAAGCTGCGTTACATGTTTTGCTGTATTCAGATTGACATGCTTCAAAAAAAAAAATAAAAAATAAAATCAGTGTGTTCCAACCTGTGTTTGTCCTGGAGATCAGTCTTCCAGCCTCCTGTGCCCATGGCTGCAGGAAGCTAAGCACTGTAAGGAAGTACTCCACATATTTCTAGCAAGTAAACTGAAGTTTAAAAACCCTCAAGAGACCTGGAACAGATTAAAATGAAAGTGATGGGGGGTGATAAGCAACTCTCCATTGCAATACCTGAAAACCATGGTTTCAAAACAAGGGCCAGAGGGTAGAACAGGTAAGGTAAGCAATGAGCTAAGTCTGAACTGCAGCATCAAAACTGCACACGACAGCTGGATCCAAGTTCTGCAGGGTGAGCTCTCGGCTCAGCCATGATGGAGAGTCCATCAGAGCTTCAGCAGCAAGACATTCTAAACAGAATGAAAAATACAGGAACTCACTAAGTCTACAAGGCTTTGCTACAGGGCGAGGCTGCGAAATACAAGGCCAGCAAGGAACAGCCAGAGTACAAGTCTTTATTAAAAATAAGATCCTATAAAATTAAATAGGAAAGCAAAGGCCTTTTCCCACTTGCTTCTGCCCTGCACGCTTCTGTTGCTTCAGGTGACTTCCAGGCTTGAGTCCTGAATGAAGACTAAGGAGTTACAGCAAATCCGTGCTGGAAAACAAGGAATTAGGCCGAGTAACACAAATTGCATAGAGGCAACACAGAAAGAGCATTTTCTTGGCCGTCTATGAAAAGGCAGACATCTCAGAGTGTCTGTAAATTGCCGGTGGATGGGAAGATCGGGAGGTGTCACACAACTCTTCCATGCCTGGAAGAAAGAGAACTCGGGATGTGAATCACCTCATGCCTCCCTCAGCAGACTGCTCTTGAGGCCAAGCCCCACTGCCCTGAACACTGACAGGCACATCCCGAGCGGTGGATACTGACGCACAAGACCAGGCAAGCCTTGCTCTGGTCTGTCCTCTCACTGACAGTTCCCTCCACAAACAATTTAAAGTTTTGAGATAATCTTTTCCTGGAGGCAGCTCACTTCAAGTCAATCCCAGACAGCCCCAGCACTGCCCAAAGCCCTCCGCTAGCCAGGGACTTTCATGGTTTCATGCTCTGCCTTACCCGACAGCTCCAGATTACTGCACCAGTCTGTAGGTGATGTAGCGGCCCGCGGTCTCACTCGGTCTTATGATCTTCACCACCTAGAAGGGCGACAGAAGGAGCTCATGAGGGAGAGAAGCTGGTGGTGAGCTTCCCCTGCAGGGCTTCCCTGCCCAACACAGGCGCACACTCAGACCCAGACAGAGTGGCTGTAAAGCTGCGGCACTCAGCAGCCACAGAGACGGCCGGCGCTGAGCTCCCTGCTTCAGCTGGGGCCATAGCATGGAAGTGCCACCCCCTGCTGCAAGGGGAGGGGGAGATCACGGAGCGTGGGGCTGGGTCATATCTCCTGGCTGTCACCAGCCAATTCAGCAGGCAGCCAAGACTGCGGTGTCCCTGCTAGAAGCCTGCTCAGCTCACACACATCCGTACCCAACCTACAACAGCTTTTACGTTCGAAAGAGATACCTTCCCTGCCTCCAAGAGTTCTGAAGTGCTGTAGAGCAACTCCCCTCCTTGCCCTGCCCACAGGAAATTGTCACCTGAGTCTATTTCTCTCTTACCTGACCACGCTTTATTCCGAAATACCGGGCCACAGGATCCCCGGCCTGTATCCTCGGGAGCTGGTTCTCTCTCAGCTTACTGTGCAGGAAGTCAAGGAGAAGCTCCCCTGGCAGAACACACCACTGGCCCAGGTGCCCGTTCGTTAGCACAGCTCACGGAACAAAGTAATAAACCATCGCACGCAGATGTATTCATTTTCAGCCCAAAGCAAGCCTGCATCACACCCAGGCAGGAAGGGGAGAACAAACAAAGGATACTATCTGGCCAGTAGCTCAGTTACTTCTTCCTTTGTCATGACAACGTGCTCCGGGACCAACTGTAAAGAACAGGGGAGAGAGACTGTAAGATTAGAAAGCCAGAGAAAGTGACTGGCTCCTCACTGTGGTAGGAGAAGCAACACATGTGTCAGGAAGAAAAGTATGTCTGCCTCACTCAGCCCGGCCTTCCAACCGAAAGAAAGTCTCTGGGAGCAGCTCAAGCCACAGCTCAGCACAAAAGACTGATCATACCGCCTTCGCTCCACTGCCCGACACTGCTCACCTCGTGCTCTGTGATGTTGATCAGAAGCTCTTGCTGCAGAAACTGCTCCAGGATGTATTTGGGAGCCATATCTACCAGGGACTGGAAAGGGAAAGGTCTGTCAGACAGCAGTGCTGCTCTGGGACAGCCCTGCCTGTGCTCAGACACCAGTCACTGCAAGCGTGGGATCACTACACGTGCGCTCACACAGACACAGCTAAGTGGGCAAAGAGCGCACAGATGTCCTGACTGCTGGCAAACATCCCCTGTTCGCTCACCCACCTCCTGGCTACTCACGGACCTCCAGCTGTTCTTCTGGAACCAGAAACAGCTGTTCTGGTTAAATACACTTGCACGTTAAGCAACAGCCTGTATTAAGGTGCAACAGGCTTTAGTGGAAGACTTCATCTGGAATGAAATTCTAGGCTTTTATTTGCCTAAAGAAGCACTGAAAAACAGAGAGGCAAAACACCCGTGGCCCACAACAACCCTCTGCCTCGGAGACAGCTTTCTTTCACCGTACTTCGTACCTGCTTTGCCGAAGGGGTCATGCCTTGCTGTACCACGATCAGCGCTCTGGTGATGTTCTCCTCCTGCATCCTCTGGCAGTACATCTTGATCGTCTTTATTCCAACCTTGGGCTCCTCTGGGAAAGAAGCCAGCCCCAGGGTTACACGCAGCCCTCCCTCATTCCGCTGACAACACCCCGCCCCAGCAACCGAAGCCGTCCCTTCCCGTGCAGCCCCGGGAGCCGGAGGAGACTCTTCTCACCCGGGAAGAAGACGAACATCTGGTCGGTGGGATCGTCGTTGTGAGCCACCAGCACCGTCAGGTCGGTGCGCCGGGGCCGGCCCTCGCTGGGTTTGTCACCGAACTGCCCCTTGAACTCCTCCAGCGTCTGGTCCAGCTCGTCCTGGGTCACCAGGTAGCCCCGGTCGTGGCAGAGCTACCGAGAACGCCCTGCGGTCAGGCGGACCAGCCCTCACCGCCCCGGGGACGGAGGACGGGGGGGAGTGGGCCGGGGCCGGGGCCGGGCCGCCGTGGCACCGCCAGGCCACCGCGCAGCCTCCGCTGCCCCGACAACACCCCCCGCCGGGTCTCCGGCCCTCGCCGGGTCTCATTCCCGCCCGCCCGCACCTGCATGATGGTCTTACGGATCTTCCACAGCCGGTACGTCTCCTCCTCGTCGTCCATGGCGGCCACCACCTCCCGCACCGCCCGAGGTCCCCCCCGCGGGCTGCCCGCGCTAATGCCTGCTCGCGCGGAGACAGGCGGCGCAGGGCGGCCGAGGGGGCCTCGGCCGCGGGGACTCCTGGGAGCTGTAGTCCGCCTCCGGCTGCAGCTGTGGGGGGTGGCGGGGGTCCCTCTCCCGCAGCCGGGGCTGTTCCCCGCTGCCCGAGCCCCAGTCCCGGACAGGCTGCGGACCCATGTGCCGGTCAGGAGGGAAACCGTCGCCGCGCGGGGGGG
>NW_010972600.1:694867-695071 GCF_000737465.1 Haliaeetus leucocephalus
GTCCCTGACCCCCCCCGCCCACATAGTCTCGCCCGCCCCGCTGATAAACATCCCCGCGGCCACCCCGCCCCCCCTTTTGCTCTTCCATTGGTCAAGTTCCCATCCATCATCCCGGTCGGACACGCCTCTTTGCGCGCTGACTGGCTAAGCGGCCGAAACGGGCGGTGCCTCCGAGCGTCCTAGCCGTCGATTGGCTGAGAGGCA
>NW_010972600.1:695081-717359 GCF_000737465.1 Haliaeetus leucocephalus
GGGGGAACGAGGCTCAAAGGACCGGGGCGGGGGGGGAGGAACGAGGCTCAAAGGACCTGGGGGGGAGGAACGGGGCTCAAAGGGCCTCGGCGTGGCGCCGGGCGGTGATTAAGCCGCATTGGGACAATCTGTTGTGTAACCCGGGAGAGCGGCTTGTTTATGGGCACCTTCCCGCCCCCCCCCGCTCCGGCCGAGGGGAATGGCTGCTGATTCACCCCCCTTGCCAGAGGCTACGTCTGCATCATCACCAACGTGGCTTCAAAATGAGGAAAAACCGCTGTAAACTACACTCAGCTTGTTGACTTGCACGCCAGATACGCTGAGAGGGGTTTACGCATCTTGGGCTTTCCCTGCAACCAGTTTGGAAAACAGGTATGTTGGGGGAGCAGGGCGAGGGCTCCCCAGGAGCGCAAGGACGGCCCTTGGCTGGCCAGGCTCCCTGCATGGCCCCGGGACACTCGGAGTGCCCCTTCCCTCTGTCAACTTCCTCAGGAGCCTGGGGACAATGCTCAGATTAAGGCATTTGCTGAAAACTACGGTGTGAAGTTTGACATGTACAGTAAGATCGACGTCAATGGGGACGATGCCCACCCGCTCTGGAAGTGGATGAAGGAGCAGCCCAAAGGAAGAGGCACCCTGGGCAAGTGAGTGTGGGAAGGGGAAGCTGCGGAAAGTGCAGCGGGCAGGGAGGGGGCAGGTCTGGGCTGGCTGCAGCAAGAAGAAGGGTTTTTTCTGCCACAGTCTCATTCCTGTTTTTTTTTTCTCTCCTAGCGCAATAAAATGGAACTTCACTAAGGTAGGATACAGCTGCCTTCTCCAGGGCTTGCCTGGGTCGCACTCTCGCCCTTTGGGGGATTGTGGGGAGTCCCTCATGCATTGCAGGGAGGAGGGATCCTCACATGTGGGCTCTGCTGTGTGTAGTTACCCTGGATGTCAGGGTAGGAGCATCCCAAGGGGCTCCTGCACTGTCCTGGTCCCTGTGCTTAGAGACCCTTATAAGCCCCTAGCCTGGTTATCTCTAGCCCTGTCCCAGAGTGGCAGTAACCAGCTGAGGGGGGAGGAGGTCTGCCAGGGGCTACAGCTCTGCAGGCAGGATCTGCTGCAGCCCAACCCCACCATAAGCAGCTCCCTAGGCTGCTCTGCTGCTCTCTGAGGGCTGCAGAGCCTGTGTTACAGCTGTACTTGCTCACCTGGATGCTGCTTCACTTCCACAGTTCCTCATTAACCGGGAGGGCCAAGTTGTGAAGAGGTACAGTCCCATGGAGGATCCCTACGTAAGTCTGCTGCTGGCACGGTTGGTGTTACAGCTCTGCCTGACCCATGGGAGAAGGGGAAGTGCAACAGTGCTGCCAGCTCTGCGGAGAAATGGCAGTTCTGGCACTGAGCACTGCTCCAGGGCAGGCTCCGCTGCTGTGTCTCAGCTCTCTCCTTCTTTTGGCTGGGGGTGGGAGGGGAGAAAAGACACCCCGGTGCTCTGGGAGTGTTGGCTGTGGCACCAGGGGAAGTGGGTGCCCAGCACAGGGTGGTTCCAAGCAGGCCCTCTGGGGTGGGATGGAGGGGGCTTCAGGCATGTTTTTCAAGCAATTGATGTTCTCATAGCACAATGCTCCCTTCTTTCTCGCAGATCATCGAGAAGGACCTGCCTGCCTATCTGTAGACCTGTTCATCTCGCCCCTGCACTGTCCCTTCACCCCAGCATCGGCCCTCCTGCTGCCTGTGGAGTCTTCTCATCCAGCCCCAATGACGGTCTGTCTTCAAGCCAGCTTGCTGGTGAGGCAGACCTGAAGATCTGGCGTGCACCTGCTGGAAGAAGGCTTCAGGGAGCCAGTGGCCGCTGCTGGGCAACTCTTTTCTCTGGGCATAGGGCAGGATCTGGTGCCCCCTTGCAATAAATATATTAGAAATGACCGGTTGTGGCTGGGTGTGGAATTGAGTAGTGGATGGGGCTGGATCTGCTGCGCTGCTCCTGGGGAGAACGTGGAGCTTTGCAGGGGAGCCAAGACCTTATGCAACTCCTGAGCTCAGCAGGGATAATCCTCATTAGTGCTGAGGGGGGAATTGCACACAAATCCTAGGTCAGCTGGTGCTCCCAAGGGGCTCCCACAGGAAAAGCCAGAGCAGGGGGAAGGTGTGTGTCCCCTCTGGGACTGCAGCTCAGATCCTTCCTCACCCTAAACCCAACAGGCATCTGCCCTGATGAGGCAACTGGGTTGTTTTTGTCTGAGCACAGCTGAAGGCTCACAGAGTACAGGCAAAGTCTAGGTGCCCAGCAGCACACCCCTGACCCCAATACCCCTCCTGGCCCTGGCAGGGCAGCAAAGGGGACAGTTCCAGCAGTGGCGCAAGCAATTACTGCAAAACAAACCCGAGTTGTGTTGGGACACAGTGAAATACCTCATATTGCCAGAGATGTGTCAGACCACAGGGTGCAGGCCCACAGGTGCATCCATCCTCCTCAGGAAATCTCAGCTGCAGCTTGTTTGTGCTTGCAAAGGCACCACGTTGTCTGGCCAAGCCCACAGAGGGCCAGTGTCTCCCGTGGGCAGGGAGAGCTCACATTTTACAGGTGATTTGGCATGTGGGAGTGCTGTTTTGCCTCTTTTTCCCCAGGCTCTGGCAGAGGTGCTGGGTCTCCCCTTAAGATCCACAGCCCCCTACCACCCTGGGAGCCCTGTCCTCAATGTGGGGCCAAGGGTGGAGTGGGGAAGAGCCCCATGGTCCTTGCTGGGGTCCCCCCAGTCTGATCCCCCCCACATAGCTGCAGCCCAGCACGTCAAGGATGCCAGGAGGATCCTGCTCCAGTCTGCCTGACCACTCAGGCCTCCCCCAGGGTAGGCCAGCTGGTTTCAGGAGCTGCCTCACAGCCCAGCTCGGTCTCACCGTGAACTCTTGTCAGCAGCACTGCAATGCCCAGCCACGAGGTACGAATTGCTCCACTACAATCGTCCGTGGCTCACCCCTGTCCCACCTCCTGTGGGGACAGAGCGGGGCCGGCAGTGCCTGGGTGAGATGTCCCGGCACTGCAGCGGCAACTGCTCGTGCTGGAGGAACACGCCTGAACAGTGGCTCCTTTATCTGTGTTTTCCCCAACAAAGCTGGGAGGGAGCAGCCTCATCGAAGGCCAGTGCCCAGGCTGGCTCCAGGGAGGATCCTCCTCTGCACAGCCCCTGCCCGGCTCGTCCCAGGGAGAAGGGGGTGGCTCAGGACAGCAGTCCTCAACTGCCACCAGGCTGGTGGCACTGGAGGTAAACTCCTGCTGCTGGTAGGACCCTGGCCCTCAGATTCCCTATCCTGATCTGAGTCCCAGATGGGATCCTGGGGCAGGTCTATACCTCTAGACAGACAGACAGACAGACAGAGAGCTGGGACTTACAGAAAACTTATATGTGGCTTCCTTTCCATTTTTACTGAGCAGAATGAAAAATTATCCTTCTGAGGCAAGTAGAAAATTCAGGAATTATTAGTCAAAGGCACATATTCTAAAAAAAATCTCTTTACATATATATACATCTCAATTGATTATAAATACACATAGAAAAACAAAGGCAAACAACAAGCAGATTAAAAAGTGCTAACAAAAAGGTGTAAGGGAAGAAAAAAGGGACTCATTTAAAAATACATACAATCAGTAGGACAACTGCATAATAATTTAGTTAAAAGATATCGTTACATATTATTAACCCTGACAAAAACACAGGATTGGGGCAGAGAAGGGCTTCCTTGAAGGTGCTCTCTGTCTTTCCAGAGATCAGGGAGGGAGAATTGCATATATTTTAAAATTAATATCAAAGCCAGCAGCTAAGGCTCCGGGTGACAGTGGAGAAGTGGCTGGCAGAGGGTGCCTAGCAGGAGAATTCCTCCTCGTTATTCCTGAGTTTAAACCTCTCTGAAATGGGTTTTCCCGGTGTCCTTTTCTCTCCTCACTGAGAATTCAGCAAGCGCTGAGCAAACGAACCAGGACATGGGTGAAGGCAGGGCCTCTCCACGAGTGATGTGGACTAGGACGTATTTTAAATAAGAGGAGGGTCTGGGGAAGGGGAGAGCCTTGCTCTGTTCAGGACTAGGGAAAGGCTGTTGCGGCACCCAGAGAAAGCAGCACTCCCCAGGCAGCCCCGCGGCGAGAGGTGAGCATGGCTGCCACGAGCAAAGCTGGGGAAAAAAGCACAAACTTCTCAGGGCAGCAGCAGGGTGGGGGCACACAGGGGCTCCCTGTCTTTGGTGTTTACTTTGAGGTAAGGAGGTTTCCTTGAATGCAGTAAAACGCAGCCCCGAGCAGCCCCGACTGCAGGGCTGATCTCGGCCAGGCAGGCTGGCAGGAGGCAGATGCCAGCTGGGGAAGGTGGGAGGTAAGGACAAGCCCCCAAAACAAAGGGCAGGGACCAGAGCAACCTCAAAAACAAGCCCACACGTGCATCGCACGGGGCAGGTCCATGGTCTTAATGTGTCAGGGAAGGCAGCTTCCGTCTAAGCAGGAGCACAAACACTGCGGACACTGACCCAAAGCACCTCCCAACAACAAACAGAGCACTCGGCCAGACCCTGAGCCCTGGGGGAAACATGGGGAGTGGGGGGGTCAAGGCTCTCTGCCTGGAGGAGGGGACTCCACCAGGCACTGTAAAGTTCCAGCCCCCTCAAGACGGACCTGTCAGGGCATTGGAGATCCCAGCAGAGGCCTCTCCTGGCTGGACCTCCTTCCCCAGGTCCTCTCTGAGGAAGGGCCGGGCCAGCCAGGGAAGGTCTTTCATCCTTCCCCTTAAAACATCCTGGTGCCACTTCTAGGAAATACCTCGATGACTCAAGGCAGAGAAAAGAAACAGCAGAGGGGAGGCTTGCGGAGGAGCTGCCAGGCCTGGAGCATTCCTGCCAGCAGGCAGCTTCCTGCCAGACTCCTTAGATTAAAGAGAGAAAACAAAAGAGAGTTTCCCCGGGACCTGCCGAGGTGAGATGCTGCTGGAACACAGATGGTGGCAGAAGTGGCTGGAGGCTACCTCTGTCCTGGGGAGAAGGCAGCTTGCCCAGCCGCTCCTGGCCGAGGGGCAGTGGGTTGTCTGGGGCAGTGCTTTGCAAAAAAGCAGCCCTTTGCTCTTTGGTATTGGAGGTTGAATTTGCAGCATGAGCAGTGATACTGCGCATCCTCGGTGCTCACCAGGGAACTCTTCCCTTCTGGGGCCTGAAAGCAGCTCTCACCAAGGTCAGTGGTGGGCAGGGCTGGGGATCCAGATCCAGACACCCAGGCCTGTGTCCATGGCCCAGCCAAGGACAAGCCCTACGGAACAGGAGCGGTGAGACAGCCAGGTGAAAGGCCACCATGCGATAGCAAGAAGTTGGACAAAGCACGGCCAGCCACAGCGACCTTCCGAGGCTAAAGTGCAGGACAGGCTGATGGGACGTGTGGCCCTTTTGCTCCAGGGAATCCCCCCATGGTCCCGGTGTGGCTAAGCTCTGACAAACTCACAAGCCTTGCCACCACACTGACAAACAAGGTGTGGGAGCAAGCAGCTCCTGCCCTCTGCTGCGGAGCTCAGGCAGCCCCAGAGGTGTCAGTGTCCCTTCCCAGGGAGGGCAGAGCAGGCACAGTCAGTTTTGCTTCTCTCAGCTACACCTGCTCAGAGGGACACTTGAGCTCAGTGGTTCCCAACTCCTCTTGGACAGCATTCCCTTCCCCTTCATGCCTGCCTTCAGACCCAGCCCTCCAGAGCAGCCTCAAGGTCCACAGCAGGGCTGGGGCAGCCCAAGAGGAAATCTGGCAGCAGCCAATGCAGATACAGTTGGTCAGCCAGCTCTCAGTGGGGACTGGGCTCTCACCCTTCAGTAACAGACCAGCATTCTGGTCACTGGGTTGTTTTGGAGACCAGACATGCCCCTGCCCAGCTCAGGGGGTAGCGGCCACATAGCTCTGGGCTGGAGGGCTGGGGAAGGCACAACCCAGCTCGGAAACTCAGTAGTCTGCAGGGGGATGGGCACAGAGGAGGGGACATCTCTCCTCAGTCCTACATGGGCACTGACCTTTGAGCAGGACTTGAACACAGCAGAGGCCATCAGTCCAGATCAGCTGAACTTGGCAGCACTCAACTCCCCCCAAGCGCATGTTATATACAAATCTATACATGCCTGACTGTATATTATATATAAATAAACTTTGCTTTAAGGAACTATAGGTTTCTTTTCTTCCCTCAGAAACAGAAAAGGGTTAGTCCAATCCAGTAGAAAAGCCGGGGCTCCCCAGCTCTCACCTCTGCACCAAAGGATATGGATCCACAGTGGCCGAGCATCGCCTGGCATGCCCAGATGGCTTTCAGAAGTCTGGGAAAGGCCCACTGAACTGGATCACACTCTGGCGCTCCTGGGGGACCATGTTCTCCTGCGGGGCCCCATTTAACGTCCTTAGCATGTCCTCCAGGATCTCTCTGAAATTGATATTCCCATCCTGTTGGACAAAATCTTCCTGCTGCTGCTGCAGTGTCTGCAAGGGTCCTGGGTGAGGCAGAGGCAGGATGGGGGCCGGGCTCTCGAAGGCAGAAGGGTGGCTGAAGCTAAAGGGTAATCTGTGCTGCTGGTGTGGCTGGAGAATGGACTCCGAGGCGAAGCACAACACACTGGGCTCTGGGTTCATTACCACATCGGGAATGCTGCTGCTAGGAGGGCTGCAGGTCAAGTCCAGGATCTCATCCTGGTGCAGGGAATGCCTGGGCAGGGGGACCCCAGGCCTCGTCTGCGTGAGGTCCGGGGGCTGTGGCAGGATGGGCAGCGTCAGGGAGAACTGAGGGCTCTGCTCTTGGGCCTGGAGGAGTTGGTTGTGCTTTCGCTTCACGTTCTCATCCATCTGCTTCAGCTCCTCCAGCACCTTATGGACACAGCTCTCTGGGATCTTTATCCCTAGGGGAGGAACATGCATCAGTCCCCAAAGCACTTTCAGAAGGGATGGCGCACTGTGGGGACAGAGGGATGGGCAGCAGCACTGGGGCCCATTTATCAAGCACACTCCCAGCCTGCTTTGCCTCTTGGCCAGGCTGCAGAGCAGGGAGACGGGACTGCAACCAGAGCAAAAGCAGCTCCACAGCAGGCTAGTAGCAGGCAGCAACAGCACCGCTTCACATGGGCATGGAAGGGACAGCTCAGGTCTGGCTCACACTCTTTGCCCAGTGCCCAAACACACGTCAGGGTAGCCCCAGCTCCCCTCTTTCCCATGGGGTCACCTAAGCAGTGGGTGCTTCCAGGCTGGAACATGTCATGTTTTAGGAAGGGAATCTTGGCATTGGGCAACTGGACCCCTTCTTCCTTCTCCTAAAATGTCCTGCTCCCCTTCCCCTTCCCAGTACTTCACCCACCGACTTGTTTCTTCTTCTCCTTGGTCTTGAGGCGGACGATCTGCAGGTAGCTGGTGTTGGTGATGTCTGCCATGATGCTGGCGATCTTGCTCCAGACCCGCAGCAGGGCCCCGCATAGCATGTAGTAGTGACGTAGGCGCATGCCCTGGAAGCACTCCTTCCCCTCCTGGATCAGCTTGCAGCTCCTGTTCCTGTAGTTCAAATGGGAGAATACCACCTGCATCAGCACAGGCTCCCACAGCAGAGCAGGATCCCCCCACCCACAGCCTCCCTGGTATGGCCCTTCCCCACTGCCACAGACAGGGACCCTCTCCCCAACACCAGCCCTGCCTTGGGGAGGGCAGGACAGGTCAGGACTGCAGATGCCTTACCAGACGGCATGGTTACACTTCTTCAAGGAGAAGCGGTAACTGCTCTCCCAGTGCTCCTTGGCTTCCTCAGGCGACACCTGCAGAAGAAACACACAGCATTGGAGATTTTCCACTGTCCAATATGCAGCTGAGACTTGAAATCCAGGGCTGGAAGTCAGGATACCCGGCTGCTACCACTATCTCTGGCCAATCCACAACAGGGCTACAAGGATCTGTGAAGTGGTTACAGTAAATGTCCTTTCAAAGCCACCCCTGCCCAGAGAAAGAGGCTCTTCACTCTCCCCACACTGGAGGGGCTGCAGCTCCCACCTACCCGGTGGTACTTCTTCTGCAGACTGTCCAGGCTTTCAGGCTGGCTTTGCTTCCCAATATTTGGCTTGTAGAGGATGAAGTTCTTCCCACGGCTCTGCTCTGCCAGCAGACAGGTATGTTTGGAGCCTCGCATCTGTCAGGGTAGAGCTGATGGTCAGAGTCACAGCCTCTCTCCCCAAGCCCATATTTCTCTAAACTAACCGCCTTCCTGCCAGGATGGAGGTTCTTGAAGGCATCTCCCAGCCCCCAGCAAGAGGTCAGACATAGACCTCTTATAGCCATGGCGGACCTCCTCCCGTTGGAGTCATCTTCCAAGCTGAGGTCCCACCCTGGCAGACCCCAGGACCTACCTTGTAGGAGAGGTAGAACCCATCAAAGGATCCTGTCAGTTTGAGTGACTTCTCATAAGCTTCCTCCCACTTTAAGCCTCTGTCGACACTGATCTAAACAGGGACAGAGGGATTCTGTAACTTTAGAGTGCAGGACAAGTGCACCAGTGTCTGTCTCACAAATCCCACCCTCAACATAAACTTGGTGCTGCTGCAGCTTAGAAACAGGCACTTCCAGACTGCCCTCCTGGGTATGGCAGCCCCCAGCTCCTGGGGCAGGGCAGGGCCTCTCCTTGCCTCCTCTGTGTAACTCCCTGCATCAGTCACATGCTCATGACCAAGGCAGATATGACAAAAACATGACACAAAGCCACGCAGCAGGGGAAGGGACCCAGTAGCTCACAGCCCCAGACTAGGAAGCACTGGAGAAGACTGGACTGCCGAGATAGCTGTGCAGGCTGCCTACCTTATAAAACACGACCTGCCCATCCTGTGGGTGCCCAGGGGTCAGGAAGACCTCCTTGCTCTCCTCATAGATCTCATCCACTCCTGGGGCTAAATCTGTAGAAGGAAAAAATACTGCTGTAAGATACATCTTCCCATACCACCTCTCTCTGCAAGATTCTCAAGATCTGCACTGTGTGGGGATACCGCACTGACCGAGACGGCCATGGCCATGGAAGCGCCAACACCGGTCAGCACAGGGAGGAACAGGGAACCTCAGGGGGGCAGTAGGAAGAGATCTGGCCACCCCTCTTTCTCCGTACCTAGGATGCCCATGTCGTATTTGCCCTCCTTCTTGTCCTTTTCAATCAGATAGTCAAAGGTGTCAGAAAAATACTGGAAGAGCATGTTCTGCTTGTCCACCTCCAGACCCAGGATGCGGTTCAGGAACTTGGTGATAGAGCAGTCTGCAAGAGCATGGTGGGTCAGGGAACAAGGCGCAGCTGGGCATGGGACCCACCAGCACAGTCACAAAAAGAGCCACCCAACATTCCTTCCCGATAGCAGCACAGCACTAATATACAAGAGAGCAGCCCAAGGGCTGTTCTTCCAGGCTGTGGTCAACTGCCAGGCTGCTGCAGGGAAATGTGATCTGCAGTGCCAGCTAATTCCCACAAGACCTTCCCATCAAAGCAAGCACCCTGCCCAGCAAACCTCTCAAGGCCGTGGCCCCATGCAAATGGACTGGGTGGGCCATGACACCACCACCTCTTTCATTTCTCCCCTATTTTGGGCAGGAAAAGCTTGACACATACCCTTCTCCACTGAGACAGTGCCATACTTCATCTGATTGCAGCAGATCCCCACAGAGATGAGACCTTGCTTCATTTCTGGAATGGCAGAAGACAGCTTGTGCATTTTAGGGTCAAGCCTCCCCTCAGCAGTCCTGCAGGGCTGCTGCCCCTCCAGCTGTGCCCATTATTTTGCAGCTAAGTCTCTCCCAGACTCTTTTTCCCCCCATGCCTGGTAGGCTGACATGCATCTGGGTAGCCAATCATCCCACTCACTAGTGAGCTGCTAAGCCAGTGGTACTGTTCCCTCTTTCTGACCTTCTGCTCGGTTCTTCAGGCATCCCAAGCCTGAGACCAACCCGGCCAGCAAGATGCAGAAGAAATCCCAGAGCTGGTAATGATCTTACCACGGAAAAATGCAGCCTCCCCTCTATCATAGCTCTTGGGCACAGGAACTCTGTTCTCCGTGTGGTTGAGGATAGTGGAGAGAACTCTGTCTAGTGCTTTAGCCCCGTACTGTGAAAGGAGACAAGAGTCACGCACAGGACAAACCTACACTGGCAGCCCAGCAGTGGACCGAGTGTGTCACAACACTTCTGCTGGCACTGCGGAGAAAGCCATCACCTCCAGGAAGGCCACCAACCTGGTGGCTGTACCAAGGGGGAAGCTGTGTGTCAGGGGCCTCCTCTGTCTCTGGGGACCAGAGTACAGAACCTGCATGTCTGCACCCCGGTGCTGGCACCAGCTTGGGGGGAGAGGCCCAAGCGCCCTTCCCAGCTCCCCCGTGGGAGAGCAACCCTCCCACCAGCGTGGTGCTCAGATGCACAACACTGATCATTAACTCAGTTCTGTGTGCTGTACATGGGGCTACAGGCGGGGAGCTGGGCGCTGATGCTGCTAGGCCAGATTCTGCCTGTAGATGCCAGCAATGATCTTTCTGGCTCTGGCTCCCACTGAAGGCAGCTGCTAACTACTTCAACTCATCCTTGGCTGAACTAGCCCAAGCACAGCCGCAAGTTACCTTATTCTCAAAGTTGTACTTGCTGAGGTCTCGGGATTCGGTGGCCCGGCGGTCTCCATGAGTTAAGGCACCCTAGGAAGACAAACCAAACAAAAAGTTCTTACTTTTAGCTGTTGCAAAACACCAGAGAAGGATGGCCAAAGTCAAGTCTCGGAAGAGGCCAGGATAAGAACGTGCTGTGGGGAGGCAGTGTTCCTCTGGAATATTGAGGCTTCACCGACGTATTTGGGGATTTATCAGAAGTGAATAAAAATGAAACAGAGACAAATTAATTATTCCATTAGTTATTTCATCAGCTTTCTGGAAACTGATGGGTGTATGCTCCTGTAACAGTGGGGGAATTCCAGCATCTGGAATTGGGTTCTGCTTCCCTGAAATTCCTCCTGATGCCTTGGTTACATATTCTTCACTTCCTTTCTCAAATCCCAGGATGCTAAAAGCCTTCTGCATTCCACAGCTGCAATGCCTTCAGTTGGGGGTGATGCAATCCCCTGTACTAGTTACACTGGCCATGCCAGTGGGAACACCAATGGAAGCTCTTCAGAGAGAATTGGAACTGACATGTTAATCTCTGCTGCAGGGCACTTACTAGGCTCTCCAGACGTTTTGCCACGATGGATGCAAACCTCCTCTCCCCTGCCAGCTCAGAGATAAGGAAGACATACTCTGGAGCAGAAACCTGGTTTGATCGGTGTGTTCGACCTACAGGGACATGAGAGCAGAGGTGAAAGGAGAGGTTGGTATAGCCTGTCTGGTATGGGAAGGAAAGCTGAGCAGAGGTGAGAGCACCAAAACAACTTTCCATGTCATGGCTGCTTTTCAAAGGAGGGAAAGGGACAGAGGTACAGTTGCATTTATCACCCTGGTGCTCCTGAGACCTTGGCAGAGTTGAGTTTATATCCCTGACCCTCTCAGGTTGAGGAGTGACTCCCCAGCTTGAGCTAGAATGTGCATTATTTCTTTTGTGCTCATGTATTGAGGAACTGTCCCTCCCCATCCTACAGAGCCTCCCCAGGGTGGAACAGAAATCCCCAGGCATCCCTAGCATGTTTCATGGGGACACACTGCTAACATGTACAGGAGAGTTCCCCCTTCCCACGCTGCAAATCACTCATGAAGTCAACACAAACCTTCCCCACAAGAGAAATCAGTCACAATTGCTGTGTGTCTGCACTCCCATCCTGGCAAAACAGAGGAGCACTGGGCTCTGCAAGGTGCTGTATCTCAGAAAGCTAAATACACCTGTCCCAGCAGCAGCACCAGCCTGGCTCAGGCAGCCATGCATGCCTTTCCTTCCCAGGACTGCCTGGGGCTTCATGGTCTGAACAACATTCAGGGGAAGGGGACAGTGACCAAGAACACTCAGCCCTCACCAAACTGCTGTATGGCCCGGTCTGCACTCCAGGGCAACTCCAACGTCATGTGGACCCGGCGCTTCTGGTTTTTCACCCGTCTGTCTGCTTGGAGAGAGATACCTGAGCTGGAGGCCTCGGAGATTATTGCTACAAGCTAAGGGAGAGAGACAAGAAGTGAGAAAGGAGAGAGGCTCCTGGACATCTGCAAAACTGCTTCAAGAAACAGCCCAAAGCACAGCAGTAGCCCCAGCCCATGAAGGGACCCAGGACTCCTTGTCACCTTCCAGCAGGTCAAACAGATGGACAGAAAGCTGCAGAGCCTTGTTGGCCCGAGGCTGGCAAGGCACAAGCATGCAAAGGCACCCTCCCTTTCCTTCCCCTGTCAGTGTACTCGCTACTGTGCAGATGTTTGGAAGTTTCCTTAGCTCAAACCTGACTCACCTTTTCCCCTTTCATAAAACGCTCCTTCTCCTTCAGGTTGACGTGATCTATAGAGAGGCCTTGCTCTGCACGAGACTCAAACATGACGGAGCCATCTGGTCTGCAAACCACCCGGCCCTTCCGCCCCGTCATCTGCACAAACAACGCAGGAGAGAGAGAGAGGCTGTTAGCAGAGGGGAGAGACCTGCACAGTGCAGCAAGTCAATTTACAAAGTCAATTCTCAACAGCTTTTTCAGATCGCAAGCAAGGAGAGGAACCCCCTTTGCTGGCCCCTTTTCCTGTCACCCAGTGCCATCAAAATATACTCTTGATTGTGAGGTGTACCTCAGCCACATGCTCCGGGCCCCCAAAGTGATTGATCAATTCATCCAAGGTATTGAGAGGTAGCTCTTTGCCCAGTGCTTTTACTTTTGCTAGGAGGTCCTGCTTCATCTTTTCCACATGTTCTAGCTCCCTCAGGCCATGTATCTCTTTCTGGGAAGGCAGCATGTGAAAGTTACCTGCAATGTAAAATGCAAAAGTTTAGAGTCACCTGGTAATTGCAAATTGAAAAAAAAAAAAGGGGGGGGGTTGTGGGAAGAAGTTTGAAAGGGCTTCTGGGCGGACTATCTGATGAGCAGGCAAAGATGCCTTGACTTGCAATAAATGCTGCTGAGCATGCAGCGAGTTCCCTCTATGCTTCCCCATGTCTTGGTGGGGGAAGGAACATGCAGGGCAAATTCCTCCTGCTCACTGATCACAGCAGGTTAATGTGAATCAACCTCACAAGCCCAAGTTTGACCATCACAGGATAAAATCTAGCAAAGACTGTAAAGCTGTCGCAAGCACAGAAGGAGCTTCACCATTCCAGGAAGACACCAAGAGAGTCTCCTCACATCAGCTCGTTGACTCTGCAATCCGCTTAGCCAGCAAAAGGGTCATGTCTGATCTGCCGCTCTCTGTGCTTGCAGGGTACTGGGGTGGGTGGCTGCCTCCAGCTGTGCACCTGTGCACTGGGTGCCATGCACTAGAATGAAATGACTCTGGTTCCCAGTTCCCCCCAGCGAGGAAGGAGCTAACCCTGTGCTGCTGCTCTACTTACTTCTGTCCTCCGTTGTGTAGCCGTTGTAGGTGTGCTCAACGAAGATGACATCATCTGTCTCAAACACAGACTCCGGGGAGGAGTTGAAGTCACTGTCGAGCCCCATGTCAGAGTCAGTGCTGCTGTCATCACTGATCTTGATCACACCCACAGGGTCACACATGCCTTTCAGAGCCTTGGCGCAGCGGCCCCTCTGCTTCCCTGCAAGGGAGAGTGAGCAGTGTCAAGGGAGAGTCCCCAGCCTCGTGCATCAATGCAGAACAGCAAGTGCCAGCTCAGAAAGAGGAGGAGGAGAAATCACAAAATAGCTGAGATTGCCCCAAATGAAAGGCTGATCTTGGAAAGACAGAGCCTTTTGGGTGGGTTGGGAGGCAGTTAGGAAGGGAGGGAGGGGGGGTGGGGAGAGAGAGAAAGAGAAAGGAAGAGAGAGAAAGGAAGAACAAGGCAATCTTTATCAGGGCTGAAGCTAGTTGCACACGTCAGGATGAACACACAGCCAGCTCTAAGCAGTGCTAACTCCTCAGGGGAAGGAGTCCGCAGGTTCGACTGCCTCGAGAGGAATGTGCAGGACACGGGAAGGTGCCAGTGTTTCGGGATGTTGTTTAATTCCAAGCACAGTAAGACATGCCCCTGCTACGTGAGAGGTTCACAAACCAGCTTGCACAGGCTGCTCCACAACAGCAGCCAGTCAGGGTAACCTCCACAATCTGCCAGTGCTGCTGTCCCCTCTTCCCCCTCTCCCATATCCCACTGGAGGAGAAATCCAAAACTCGTCTTACCTGCAGCCGCAGCCAATCATTTGGCAGGAAAGTGATTTTTTTTTTTTTCCCCCAGGACACCTGCCATGCTATAAGTAAGGGGTAGTGGAAAAAACCCCTCTTGCTGCAAGAGGGCTTCAGACATGCAGCCGGGACTCTTGTGCAATCTGCCCACCAGTCTAGGCAAGGAAGTGGCTGAGGGAAAGGGGCATAGCTACTGGGTGGTGGAGGCGAGGACCTACGCTGTGACAGGGAAGTGGGTTAGAGGGAGAAAAGGGTGAATGACCTATAGCTGCTGTCCTCCAGATGAGAGAGAGTGATGGGAGATGTGCAGGATGGCAAAGTGAAACCAGGGCAGAGTAGCAAAAAGCATAAAGTAGGGAAAAGGGAAAAAGGAAAAGAAAAAGCTGAGTGGCTGGGGTGAAGCAGCAAGGCAGGAGGTCAGATGCTGGGCAGTGGAGTGTGCTCTTACGTTTTCTTTTAATGCCAGTTCCTTTTTCTCTCTTTCTTTTGGTTGAAGGAAAGTGCTTCTGAATTAGTGATAGAAAGACGCCTCTGAAAGTAAGATGCAAAATTTATTCTAGCTACCAGGAATAGGAACATCTGCCGGTTATCATGTAGCAATGTGTATTTGAGATAGCACCACATTTCATGAAAGAGGGGTAAATCCTGCACCACAACTACCAGCACGTGATCAGCCAGCCACTGGTACAGCATGGCTCTCCAGAACAGCAGCAACTCAGACTGAGTGCATTTCACCAAAGGGTTCTGCCATGGGGGTGTGGGCTGCACCAGCAGATCCTCAGCCGTGAAACAGGCATGCTGCGGGAAAGCAGAACACTGTAATGCCAGGAAAAACGCTCCCTGCTGTGGCCTCCCCGCTGGTGGAGGGAGTGGGGCCGTTCCAGGGAGACACTGCAACAAAAACAGAGCAGACCCTGGGCTCTGCACTACCATGTGGCATGCCAAAGTTGCAAGACCTTTATATAGCAACTAAGAGGGAGTTTTAAATGGGAAACACTATACTGGGAAGCTGTTACATCACTACTGAAAAATTCAGTCAGTCCCAGTGTCCCACCCCTCTCCATGCTCTGACAGCAGAGACCACCGTCAGGCTGTCCAACAAATGTGCTCCACCAAGTCCTCTGATTAACTGGACGTGGGCCTGCTTGCCCACGAAACGGAGTAAAGTAACAAAACACGGATACGTAGTGGTTTCAGGTGAATGGAAAAAATTGGAAGAGGTGGAAAACAAATGTTTCTGTGGACTGTTCTGCAAATAAAAGAGCAAATGCTTAAATGCTGATCATGTTGGGTGGGGATGAACCCCCAGTGCAATGAGAAGGCAGCACTGAATGAGCTCTGATTGGAAAAAAAAAACCAAACAAACAACACGTTGAAAGCGACAGCTGAGAGATATGGATATGACACCTTGCCCATGTGAGAAAAAGGGAGTCTTGGGAACCAGGGAGGAAGCTCTAAGACCCTTGGTGTGAGGGGCTGAAGGAGACAGAGGCAGCACCACTCCCTGAAGGGGCAGAGCCCTGTGCTGGCTATTAAGTGATTGCGATTACACAGCACCAGGTAGGGCCCTTTTGTCCTGTGTGCTGGGGTGACCGTGGGCTCAAAATGCAAAAACTCACTCTCAGGTCTGGAGCCTCCCTGCCATGAAACCTTGGTCATTTTCCCGACAGTTGCACTCCCTGTCTTCCCTGCAAACAAAGGGTTGGGCTGGTATTCACTCACTGAACAATCTGTTTATTTTTAACCCCATTTCTCGGCATCTTTTAAAAAACTGCCTCTTCCCAGCACACTCCCCTCAAGAAATCCCCTGAAGTGCTGTAAAATGAGGACGCCACATTTGGAGGCTCAGCAGATGCCAGAAGACACTCAGTTATCTGGCCAATGCTGCTGAACAAAGAGCTCTTGCCTCTAGAACTGGGGACAGAGTCAAGCGTGATCACCAACAGACCCTCCTTTGACAACTGAGCAAGGCCCAAAGGCACCGCATAGTCCTCTAGACCGAGTTCCTCTGAATTCTGTGACATGAAAACCAAACCAAGAGACCAAATCAATCCAAGCAGTTGTTAGACCCGCCTTGCACACTGTCACCAAACTGGTATTTGTTTTTGAGGAACGGACTGGAGACAGCAGAGTGACACAGACCAACACAACACCCTTATCAATGAGGGAGGAAAGCTTGGCCTAAACCAGACACATACTGTCTCTGGCATCTCTCATTGCTTTCACCTGCATTAAAAGTCACTTCAAAAGAAAACAGTAACAGCCCTGCTACCTGCAGAACAGAGGAAACAGATCAACCCAATGTCCCAGGTTTTCGTCACCCATCATGCAGGAACAGCCGCATTTGTGGGACGGGCTGGTATTTTGAAAGCTGCAAAAATGAGGAGGAGCATAAGCCTCATTCTCTGCTGAAAGGGTAGCATGAGCCCTGCTGCTGGCTTCACTTCAGACACAACCAACTCTCCTTTTAGCTAGGAACAAAGGCAACACAACCAGGACACTGGTCCTGCCTCGTACACGTGCTGAAAGCCAACACTGGCAAATCTAAACTCCTTGGACTACTCCTTCCTCTCACTGCTCCAGCAATGCCACGTCACATTATCATCCCAGCCTCTGTCATTACAGGAGATTCTCTTGCTCATTTCTTCAGTGTCAACAGCCTGGTTTTCCAGAGTCACACCCACACGAACTATATCTGAGCTCACATTTCTGGCTCTCCTACACCTGCCAATTCTTTTACGCCTGTAGAATCGGATCAGGCTGTTCGTGCAAGTTTAGACCACGGGAGACTTCAGAATCCAGGATCTAGCTCATAAAGTCACACTGAAGAAATAGTGCCTCAAGGATCCAGCTATGTGTCCTCTCCATTTACTGCTTGTATAGGACGAGGCATTATGAAACTGCATTTCAAGAACTGCAGTGATAAGCAGCCCCAGGGCAGGGCTTTCCCTAGCACACCTCCAGCCTCCCATGCATGCCCCCAGAAGAAAAACAGGGATTTTTAACTCACTCTGCAGCAGAAACAAAACAATTTAGATGCCCATCGTTCTCATCCAGGACTTCTCTGGTGCGAGCCTCCCCCGTAGACTGCAGGCCGATGACAATACACTGCAGGGAAACATAAGGGACGGCACAGCAAGGTGTCACGGAGGGTGTAGCAGCCGGCATCAGGGAAAACAGCTACAGCCTCAAGAGACTGTATTTCACAGTCCCAGCTACCCTGGACCCTGTCCCCAAGGTTCCCTTGGATCCTGTCCCAAATACGTGTTGGACCTGTAGCCAGGCTCCTGATGAAGAACCATCTTTCAAATCTTTCAGCATCCAAAACCGTACCTCTGTTCACACAACAGAGAGGATGAGTCTGATTACAGAAGTTAACTTACTTCGCTAGGTAGTTTCTGCCTAAAATTTCCCAGTTGCATCCAGATGGATGAAAGGACAGAGCTATGCTTGAGGTGAAGGACCTGGTACCTCTTCTAGCTTGAACATGACCCAAAATACCCTTTCAGATCAGCTTGCCCACATCTACCATGAACCAACAGTGGGTAATGCCTTGGAAGACGAGGCCATGTCAACTCCCCAGTATAATTTACTGTGAATGTTCTCAGGAACCCGGACACTGCACCTCATTCTGGTTAAGCTGGAGAGCAATTCAGCCTTAAAGAGGTTTGAAATTGCTTTCAAGTCAAGCTGAACAATAATGAACTCCCTTCGGTTGCAGACTACAAAAAAAAAAAATCACTTGTAACAGAAGACTGATGGCTGCTGCCACTGCAGCGAGGCTTTGATACCACACCTTATCCTTCGCCAGCTCTTCCTTGGCAAGCTCAACGAGTCGCCGGACTTTAGCAGCAATGCAGAGATACTTGAAGAAGCGCTGGTGAGCGGACCAGAACTGACCCCACAAAGATTTCCGAGACTCCAGGCCAATCCAGTCGGCTGCCTGCTGGAACACCATCAAGGCCTCTGCCCACTGCAGACAATACCGAGAAAGGCTGAGTTAATATCCTAGTTTTCATTTTCATTACTGCTGTGCAGGAGGTTAGTAGAACAGTCTGGGGTTTGATAATCTGATTTAACATCAGTATTTATGTTACTGTGTTAGGCTGAATGAACAGTCTGGTCATTCTCTCCTTTCTGCATTAGCATGATGTTGCAAGCTCTGGTTTGCAAATATGGGACTTTTAAATAGAAGCAGAAAAGTGTAAGATTATTTTTTTACATAAGCTGAGCGTGTGTACCCTTTTTCTTTCTTATAAACATACTAAGTTTGTGATCATGGCCACATTCAGGGTCCTCCAATGTAACAAGTGGCCGTGCCCAAAGCGCAATTAAACATCAGTCTCTCCGCTGCAGTGGGACCAGCTCACCAACTTCGCTGCCTTGTCGTAGACAATCTTGTACTGCTGATCCAGCGGGATCTCCTCTATTCTGAAGGTCACTCCAGTGAAACTGAGCTGCCTGGCAATGTACATTCCACTGACCTTCATATCCATTGCCACGATCTCCATTGCACCAACTCCCCTGGGAGAGGAAGACAGCTGTGAAACCCCTTCCTCTGCTACAGGGCAGCACCAGGTAGGTGCCTCTGCAGAACCACCACCTCTCCTGGCTCAAGCTGCCCTCAGACACTGTTCTCAGGCATTGCACCCACCTCCCAAACAAAGGCTGCCACAAAATGCAAGCCATGTGAAAAGGGATGCTGGACATGACTTACCTCTTTTCAATTGCATGCAGGAACTCATCAAATGCTCTGAAAGGGGTGCCCTCCCCCCAGATCCCCAGGCGGCTCATGTAAATCATGTTTTTTGGCTCAGAGGCACCTGTTTGAACAGAACTTACTGTTAGCAAAACCACAGCAGTTGTGAATAGTTTTAACGCAAGTAAAGTGAACTCTTAAGAGGATGGTCATTTGCCATTGTGCCTTAGGAGACCCAAGGACCTTTCCAAACATTGCCCTCCATATACTAAGTGGGCAAGCATCACCATACAGCTGAACAGCTGGCCAGGAACAAGTTAAACTGGAGAGAAATTAGTCTGACTTGCCAAAAAGGCACAAGTAATGACAGTGATGGGGCTTGGGGCAGGTCTTAGCACCCTAGGCTCCCCTCTAGCACTGCAGCACCATTCACCTCTTCTTGCATGAATGTGCACTCTCAGCATATGCACTCACATCTCAAGGGCATCCTTCAGACCAGAGAGGTGACAGGCGACTGTTTACGCATAGCACCCACACAGTGCCGAGAGAAGCTTACCTGTGGCACTGGCATAAACAACCCTTGCTCGAGGCAGCTTGTTCTGAAGGTCCAGCACTGCTTTGCCCATTTTAGTAGAGCTGGCATTTTTGGCTTTGTGGCATTCATCAAACACAATCTGGAGGGGAATGTCAGTTAAGGAGAAAGGATCTATTTTCATCCTGAGAATGGGAGCAGACAGAAAATACAACCCAGCCTCCTCCAACCAATTGGACAACCAGCCCCATATCAACAGGACTGACTCGTTCCCCACACAGCATGAAATCTGTTGGTTTTGCCTAGTCCTGTGCTCCTCAGAGCCCCACGTCATTTTGCCCTCCCTCCCCCTTCACTTCCAAGGTCTGTCTTGTCTTGTAACACTGAGGGAGAAGAACACTGAAAAGGTTAATCCCAGCCGCGTTCTTCCCCTCCTCCCATTAACATTGCAGCCCAGGAGGAGAGAGGAGCATGGGAGGATGCATGTGCTTACAGCATTTAAATATCTACCACAGGCACCAGGCTGCTCTGCACAGCTGCTCCCAGTGACTTCAGATGGCTCCAAGCTCTTTGTTCCTCGCTGAAGTACAATCACAAGCATACAAATCTTCTCTATCCAGTTTTCTGGTTAGTTGGTTGTTTTTTTAAAAGGATACAACTCCATCAAAGTTTTCCCTGCACCACTCCAAAATCTGTTTTAAGCGTGTCCTGTGCTGTCCGCCTGCCTGGCTTTCACCAATCAGCGCAGAATAAGTGGCAAAGAGGACTCCTTCTGAGGTAGCTGTGTCACCATATTTAATCTGCAGAAGGAGGAAGAACAAGAGTACACACACTCATGATGCTTGTCCCCAGCATGTCGCGCCCATCCTTTGCCCACAATCAATACTGCCGATTGTGCTGTGACTGTGCAGGACACATGCTCCTGCCTCCAAGAACAAAACTCAATCCGAGAGAAGAACAGACAAAAGACTGTTGGTAGCTGACGTCTTTAGCACTTCTATTTGGCACTGAGATATGGTGATGACAGGGACTTTAAATGTCTGGATAAGTTCCACTAGCCAATATGTCAGCACATCTGGATGCATGCAGTGAAATGTGGAGACCACGCTAGGACTTCAATTTTCTGGCCAACTGAAGTCACTTCATTTTTTTAAGCAACAGTTTAGAATGTTTAATTGTTTTGAACACTCCCATCCGTTTTAATTACTTTCAGAAAATAATTTTGTCTCTGACCAGGTGAGATTGTTGCCTGTCTTACTGTCAAGGGTCCCACCTGTAACAAAATGAAAGGTAGGGGAAAAAAACCATGGTCCCAATTTGAAGAAAGTTCCATTTAAAGCCTTTTTGGTCTGAAAACAAACATCCCTTTCAGTCTTTTAATGGAGTGCATTCAGAGGTGTCAAACACATGTAGTTTCCATTGACTTTGTATGAGCTGGTTGTTCAATACCATTAAAAACCAGAGCTGAGTGTTTCAGTGAACTGGCCAGCAGTGTAGCAGGCACATGCCTAGACAAGGCTGATGCACTGGACAAGAGACTGAAGCACAGGCTACGAAGAACCCTGTGAACAGCCACTACACAGCTGCTGGTTGTTTCTTTTGAGAAATACTTCATCTTCATCACTGAATAACTGGAAGAAAGTCTGAAAATTCTCTGATTTGCTCAGCTGCAGGGTGCTCAGCCATGGCACCATGTGTCTGCAGACCCCTCATAGGCACCAATCTGTGCATTTATATGTGCTCCCTTACTTGCATGGTCTGAAAAGCGGTTCCATGAAACCAGTGCTGGGAAATGTTAGCCCACGAGAGCAGAGCACGACCACATCTAACAGGAGCTGTTGCCTCTGCAGGACTCTTCAGGAATGGGGAACAAGGTTCAAGTCCTGCTGTACTTTGCACTTGCCTGGAGACATATCTCATTCCCTGCAGGGAACAGCTCTGTGCTTACAGTGCAGCTCTGCAGAGTGTATAAAAATAGCAAGAGTCCAGAGTGGGAAGAGCACGCTGAGAGAAGGGAACAGCAAGCAGCTTGCTGTCTGCTACTGCCTGTGCCACCAGCCACGTGGAGGCAGAATCGACTGCTGCTTTACATGCTAAGGCAGATCCATCTAACTGCTACTGTAGGTTCATTTTCCAGAACAACATTACAACTTCTCTCCCTACCTTATTTAAAGCATGCACAGGAATGTGGGAGGCTTCAATGTCCTTCAGGTCTCTCTCAGCATCATACTTGAGATCATTGGAGACGCTGAACCTGCAAAGCAAGATGTGGGTCTGGTTATCTCCTAAAGAGATAGTCAGGGCATGCACAGTGATTAATAGCTCTGACTAAAGCAACAGTAGGTGTACAAAACTGTCACATTTCCAACTGCCCACACACCTCAACACAAGATCCTACAGCAGACTCCAGTCTGTCACTTATGACAAGCTATGTGTATTCTGCAGTAAAACCCCATACTCCAGGGGCTTGAGTCTGCACCCAGGAAGTCCACAAATACTCCTCTGCTGACTTCAAAGAGAGTGGGGATAGGCTTGACATTGCACTCCAAGTAGTACATAATCTGCTATTTCATAGTGACTCATTCTCCATCACCACTGCAGGGGAAATATTCCCATTTCACAGACAGCAAACAGGCACAAAGAGGTGGAAACGACTTACCCAAGGCCACAGCATGAGTCAACTATAAAGCCAACATCAGCACTAAGGAATTCCTTACTCCCAGATCCAAACTAACTCCAAGGTCTTACGGGAAAAGAGGGGGCGGGGGGGGGGGGGGGGCCAACAAACTCC
>NW_010972600.1:717369-774495 GCF_000737465.1 Haliaeetus leucocephalus
GGAAAAGGGGGAGGGGGGGGGGGGGGGGAACCAACAACTTACCACAGAGCTTTTTTCCTCCCTTTAAGATAATTTTCAAAGATGATGCCCGCAACTGTCCTGCCCTTTCCAACTCCAGCGCCGTCTCCAATGAGGAACCCAGCTCGCTGGCCATTGGGTAATAAAACTTCATGTTGCTGCAACATCAAGAACAAAACTGGAAATTAAACTAGATTTGCCTTTGCTAACAGCTTTGATGTGAGCTTATAAGAGCACCACTTAACTCTTTCACATATACCATTAATGCAAGTGCATTTCCTGCTCAGATAAATGACAGCAGGAATGGTCAAGTGTCACGGCCAAGCTCACAAGTTCCAGTTCTCGGAAAAGGCCCCCAGGCCCCCAAAATGTAAAGCACTCTCCTCTGCAACAAAAGTCAAGGGTTCTTGCCTCTTTGGGAAACAGACCCCACAGAAGTCCCCAGCTTCAAATAATCCTTTCACAAGGCATTTAAAATGCCATATGCCAAAGCTTCCAAGGTTTCATCACCTATATTACAGGTTATTTTAAAACACAACTGAACACCTGTCCATCTAAAAGGCAGTTTCTTTCTAGTGTAAGACATGCAAGCTGGGCAAGGTGGAGCCACATACCTGGCAGGCATAAATGATTGCTTCCAGCTGTAGTGCAGAGAGTGACCCTTTGTCAGCAACGGAGCGTGGCAGGGAAAGGCTATAAGTGATGTCAGGTGGGGGGACACTGGATAGAGTGCTCGTTTCAACCACAAGGTCAGGGTGGTGCTTCCCAATCTTGGCTAAATGACAACACAGAAAACAGATAACTCAAGTTCTTCACTCCCATGCAGCACCTCAAAAAGGACTGCAGACCTCATATTAATAGCCTGTAGCCCTCTGCTCAGGAACAGAAGAGACAAGCCCGACCCCTGCTATTCACTCTTTTTGTTCCATTGAAATTTCAGATTGCCAAAACCAAGTCATGCCCCTCCCCAAAGCAAGCAACAGAAAAGTGTTCTGTTAAAGTATCATAGCACCAACAAAGGATCAGTACATTCGTAAAGTTTTTTCTAGAAAATCACAAGCTTGGGATGTGCCACAGCAAACACCATATATTGCTTGCAAGAAAATAAGGGAGCAGTTAATCAGGTTGGTCCACAGTGGAGTTAACAGAACTTCCCATACTCATGTGATAGCAAGACACTCACACTTTGAAGGTACATATTCTGCATAAGTCTCCGTTTGCCCCAACTCTTCTGTTTCTTCCTCCTCACCTTCATCATCCTCCTCTGCAGGAGCCTGAGACTAAAAAGAAACACAGCATTGACCAAATGTTAATGGTCACATTGAACTATGGATGCACGCAGTGCTACACAGTGCCAGAAACTACCATTTAAACCATCCCTATACAAATTCACAAACCGTTCAAATATAATTAATCTCATTTATAGACTACAGCAACACAAGGAAAACCATCTGCAAGAGCCCACCCCAGGGGCCCAGCAAGTGCTTTAAAAGCTACTTTCAACACCTAGTCCACACCAAATTAGGGAAAGATGTTTACATCACTTTTCAGATGGGCTGTGGGCTAGCATGAATTCTGTCCAGCTGTGCACTAATCTGGCCCTGAGTAAGGGACCTAGACCAGCTTTAAACTCAGCATGGTACTCCGCAGCATAAAGCAGTCATGAAAGCCCAGTCATTCCTTAACATAGCAAGGTTCCACCAAGGGAAATATAAGACACTTCTGGGAAAGGCCAGTGACTTGTAACTGTCTGATTTTCTTGTCTCACTCCCTCTGAGGGGAAAACAGTCAGAACTGCTCCCCTCCATGCTGTGATGTTACCAAGTTAAGAGCCTGGTGTCCAACCCTAGTAAAGCCAACCATTATTCTCACCTGGTAGCTTATGAGGAGTGGTGTGCTGGGGACAGCAGGAACATGGTCATTTGAACTGTTTAAGCCAGTGAACGATCTGCTGGGTGAGAACAGCTGGAACAGAAAGAGTGCAGGTGAGAACGCAGCCTTAACCCTCAGCCCTCCAACCCCAGTAAGTATGAAAATACAACAGTAAAGATACTTGTGCTCTGTACTCAGATCTTACACTCTGATATTGTCAGTGGACTTTAATACTTTGTGTGAATGAAAAGCCCTGGACAGTAATTCTGGAAACTAATAAATCTTGCAAATGCTGTACAACATACACACAGGGAATAACTGACCAAGGTAAATACATTCTTGCAAGAAGTGTGAAAATTTTGTGCATGTGCCCATAGGTGATGAAAGCCTGCAGGGACGCATGTCCTCCCACACCTGTGGACAGGAGTCTTTCTGCCGTAGTTGTAATAACTACACGGCATTAAGATGGGTCATCCTGAAATGCCACATTTTGCCTTGAAACCCGAGATCTCAGGCATAAACCCACCTTTCATACACCTCCCATTAGCACTAACAGATTACCTGTGCAAATGTTGCTACTTACGAGCCAGCAGTCCCTTTCAAGACCTGATCAAAGATTATTATGGGAATATTGGACTTGGTCTGCACTGGAGCAGTTAACGTTAGTCACTGTTTCCCCATTTGCTTCAAAGGGAGCTCTGTACAAAACTGCTCTGCCATTCCTGACAAGACAGGTCCTCGTTAAAAGGAGCCATGCAGATTCTCATTGTGGGGTCATGTGTTTTATTCTGAACTGGTGACTCCAACTGAGAGCTCTGGATTTGCTAATGGAAGAGAAACAGCAACACTTTGGGGACAAGAAGAGGAGACTGGAGTACAGCCAAGGAGATCCAAACAGGGGGAATGGGAAAGACTGAAAAAACCTGCAACCAAAAGCCATCGCTGGGAAAGGACCAAGCGTTAAATCAGAACACCAACACTTTACATCTTCTTACAAACTGCCCTTGAGGCAAGTGTTTACTTAATGATTTTGCAGTTTTGTTTTTAACATTAAAACCACTGTTCAAAGTAATTACCTAACTGCACCAGAGCACAACCTGTGGGTCAGCACCAATTAACAGCTGCCCAGAGGTTAAGGACTGCTACCCTTTGCCTGAGACCACCAAAGGCTGCACGCTTCCAGCTGCCCTTCAGGCTCACCTCACTCTTGCAGAGATCAGGACCACTGGTGAGGACCTCCACCACAGACACCAGCCACGAGGCCCAGGAGCTCAAACTGCACCAAGACCCCCATCAGGCCAGCAACGGTGGTGGTCAGGCTGCCATATGGGCTGGCCAGGTCTCTCCAGGCACCAACTGCTCTGTCAGAGTTAATGATGGCTTTGGACCATCCAGCCCACTGCACCGCAGCCAGCTAGGAGAGCTCCCAAGACACTCCTAGCTGGGAAGGCACAATCGAGGAGATCCTTTGTCTGCCCCCACACAAACAAAATCACACTGGAATTTCCCAAAAGCGAGCAAGGTCAAGCCAGCAGCTCATGGCATCCAAAGCAATCAGCAGTTCCAGAAGCAGCACTACTTGAAGTTTACAGCCTGCAAAGACTGCCAGACTTAGAGACCCATGCTCCACCAGCAGAAGAGAAAGATGGGAAGTTCTTAAGCATAAACACTCCGATTATTTCCTTTTTTTTTTTTAAATTAAAAAAAAAAAAAGAAAGAAAGAAAAAAAAACACCCTCCATTACTGGAAGCCTGAGTCAGAATTACCAGAAGGAAGCTGGATGGAAGAGCTATTTTCAGTGCCAGCAAATCTGGAGAGCAGGTGAAACATCTCCACCTACAAATCTGAGCTCAGTATAAGTTTCTTCTTAGGCAAGAGAAAGGCCAAGATGTGCTGGAATGGCAGGACCTGCTTTGCTTCTCTCAGCTCTAGCAGTGGAAGGTTAATGCAGGTCTGGTTTTGCATCACACAATCTTCAAAGTACAAATCCCTGCTATCCCAATTCAGCAACAGGGCTCTGGCACACAGCATTTCATCTCAGGTATTGCAAAGGAAGCGACAGAAACCTTGGTTGTTTGCAGCACTGAAAAACTAACCACGTAGCTGAGAATATGCTGTGAGGGCCAGTCCAGGTGGGACCAGGAGCTATAGTGGGTGATACATCGTTTTGCCCCAGACTGAACTTGTACAATTCCTTCCCTTCTCTGCTCTCACTCACCTCCCAGTTTGATTTTCTCCTTCCTCTATGCTACATGTCTGAAAACATGAACAGAAGAGGTATACACAGCATACATGAGAACACTGGTATGTAAGCAGGAGAGAGACTCATTCAGTAAAGCCACTGACAATTGCACAATCAAAGACCCGGTCTTACTCCATTTTTCTCCTCTTTGCATTATTCTCCGTTTTGCCCCATCTTGCCTTGACTTCCATGGAAAAAAAAAAACCAGTCACATCTGGCTGACAAGCCAACTCCCCTCCACATAAATTCATTCCCTATGTACTGAGCTAGGAGAAGGGTGTTCATGTTTTTAAAGCACCGTGAAAGAATTAGAAAAAACTACATCAGCAGCTCAAAAAAATTCTAGCTACAGGCTTCAGAGGTTGCTTCCCCAATCTTAAAAACACTGTAAACTTGTGAGATGGTTTTGAGAAAACACAATGGATTATATGAACTATCTTTAAAAGGTATTTCACAACTTAATTACAAATGAAGCAAGTGTGTTTTGTCTGCTAACTTCTGCAAATATTTAACAGTGTAATAGCTCTTCCCTCCATGCCCATTCCTGAAATGATAAACAGAGACAACACGTTATATACATCTCCCTTCTTTATGGGTAACAGCTCTCCCCACACAGGCACATGAAGGGAGCCCTGCATTCAGCCACTTCCTCTTCAATCACAAACACTCCACCTAAAGCTTCAGCACTGGGCACTTGAGATAAGGGTTTCTTACTGAGCTTGAAATGTTCAGCATTGCACAGTCTCACTGTGATGCTTTTCTCCAATTTTGCTCTGTCCCCCTTTCTGTAAACCCACCTCCCTAGTGCTAGTGACAGCTGATGGAAAGAAGAGGGAAAGCTAAAATATGGATATAGTCTTTTCCATGCCGTATCTTCAAATTGTTACATGACAGAAGACAGTTCATTTTTTATTTTTTTTTTTTAAAGAGGACAAAGTATAAGGCTGTTCTCGTACCTGGGATCTACATGTGGGTCTCGCAGGCAGGATGCATCCAGCTTCACACATGAGATGTCCCGTTATCAGAGCTGTTTAGAGACTGCCATTTCTGCTCCACCTAAATCTCCGAGACTGAAATTCTGGAAAAACTACTATCCTGACAACACAGTGCAAGGCTAGCCATTGCTCCTGGGTAAAAGCTGATTACACAGCTACAACTGATTGAATGCACTGTATCAAAATAGATTAGGACTGCATCTGCCTGGGTTACATATGGTGTAATGTGACCGACATCCAATTTTGTACAATGGCTACTCAAAAGCCAAAATTCCTGCGATTTTAGGGAAAATTATGGTGGTGTAATGATGTGGGGAGGGACAGGGAAAGATCATCTAAATTGCTTGTATATTGGTGCAGGATATCAGCAAAGTCTCTGTCCTGTACTGAATGCTACAGCAAGGAACCTTTTCTTCCACACTGCCTCGAGATTTTGCAACAGATCACTTGTTTCCCTCCTTTTACGACAACAAAAAAACCATATTTGAAATTCAGGTGATAAAACAGCTGCCAATCATGAGTCAATCTGACAATCCATTTACCTAGCGTCCTGTGAGTTACCACCTCCCATGCAAAAATGAAACTGAAATCTCCTGACTAGGATGTATTTAACTGACACCTCGTCAGGAAAAGTCAAACACAGAAAAAAAAAAAAAAAAAAAACAAAACAAAAAAATCCCCCAACCACCTCTGTATTCAAAAACACAGATAAGACAATGTTTAAAATAGCTAGAGATTCTTTTCAGAAGGAAGTTGTTTATAAATGGAATTCCAAGGAGTTAATTGGCCTTATCTGAACCTAAGTGCTCTGCAGGACAACAAGGGGCGAGGGGAGGACAACGGAAGAACAGCATGCACAAGACTGGATTGCTCTGCTGCAGTCAGACAAGTTTGTCTCATCCTTATGTGACACATACTTGTTTCTCACTTGCATTCTTTACACTGGATTTAGAACAGCATTTCCCAATAAGTTTTTTTGCTGTATACTCCACAGATACAAAACTACAAGCTTTTTTAGGCATCGAGTATCTTGACCAGAGTTCACATGTTTAGAAACAGGACATCACAGAACTATTTCTGTAGTGATTTAGGCTACTACATAAAAACCCAATAATAATAGGAGACTAGGAGTAGTAAGGCACATGCCTTCTCTGTCTTGGGAGATGTATCTGTTTTCTAGCTTTTTTTAACCATCCAGTTTACAAGCCTGTGATGTCTTCAGCCATTTCTTTGGCTCAAATAGCTCAGCTCTCTTCCTGCTGTCTCAAACTTCAAGTTCAAACTGGTCCAAAGTTACCAGACTGCGTGTGGATTGCCTGTGGAACCCTTGCTGCCAATGCAGCGGCGTGGCCCTTGATCTCTAACACATCCACAGGAGTGAGAGCTGTGGTATTCTCTGCCTCCAATTACAGAGACGCTGAGGGCCAAGCAGACGCTGCAAAGGTCTATAAATGTGATCAAATCTCAGTGATTTCAGCAAGAGCTCAGGTGTCTGATTTAAGGATCTGCGTGAATGGCCTAAGATCTCACAGAAAGTCTAAGGCAGACAGGAGCTTCGACTGCCCAAGTCCCAGGCTAGGACTCTTGCCACCAAGCCACACTCCTTCAATGCCCAACCTGCCACCGAGCCACACAGCAGCAGCATTTCAAAGTGGAACCGCTGCCAAGGCTCTTACTTCCAAGCCGTGACAAACAGCCAGCTTTCTTCATGGAAATATAGTCAGACATGCTACTAACTGCAAAGTGCAGCCTCTAAACACAACAGAACCCCAAAATACAACAGTAACTAAAGCACGGGCATGCCAGATTGCCTTCTGGGGTATTCATATTGAATGTTTTTCCCCCACGGTTTTCATAAGAGAATGACCTACAAAGGAAACCTACTGCACGGCTGGGCATTTACTGTGAGAGCTGAGATCAAGAGATTCAACAGATGTGTATGATATCGATTCCACCAACAACCAAAGCTGGTGGCTACCCGTAGTGACTGATACCAGGTTGTGCAACAGTGAGTAATCAGTCCCAACAGATGAGGGAAAACAGATGGCAGAAGGCTGGTAAAAATGCACAGAACCACATGTTGCTGTGGGACTGCCAGGAGATCACACACCCAGAAAAACTCAGAGATGTAAAAGCTTGCAGGGACTTGAACTCACAAAGTAAACACAAATGGTTAGCCTTAAGTTGAAACAGAGTTTGTTTTTTAGTCATTGTTACTAAAATATTTGCCATGGAGAGTAAACAAATGGCTGCTGCTGCTGCTGGGGACCGTTCATGATCTATGTCACGGTTTTTCTTGGAGTCCATCTCTTCAGCACTCCTGAGTGCCCTGTCGCAGGCCACTCTGGACCTGCTGAATGTTTTAGGGATACACCTTCCTCCTGATGCACCTACCTGCCACAGCTGTCAGAAGAAAGAACTAGTGCCTGCACCACACTGTGAAAGAGTGCACATATCCCTTTGAGGATGTCCGGATTCTCTCCTGCTTCCAGGAGACTAAAGTATGTGTAATCACTTCACCCCTTCCTTCCTCATGTGAAATCGGTAATAGTGAAATAACATCATCATACTGCAACTTCACCCCTGTAGGGAATTGGGTTGGTTTCTTAATTCCTTGGTGAAAACACCACAGGATGAAGCCTGAGGTATTTGTTGTCTGATGGGGAGGATGGAAGAGGAGTGGCCCATACCTCTATTTGGTTCTGCTGTGGCGTGTTTACATCCCATAGTGTTGGCACATGGTTCAGACTATCTGCAGGCAAGAAGTCCTTAGGATCTGCAATGTCAGAGAGGGAATCGGCAGGAGACGAGAACAGGGAGTTGTTGTTGGAGAGCTCATCGAGGTATGAAGAATCCTGAAATGGAGAAATGACCACAGTTAGAGGAGGCAGGATGAGAAGACCAGAGAACTTCTCACACCTACTCTTCCAGGAAGTTTTAATTTCTTGCTATTAAATGAGCAGCTCTGTTACTTCATGCTCCACAAAACTTAGAAATTAACTTGTAAATGAGGACATGCTCTAAGCAGCTGTTTTAAAATCTGAGTTTCTTGAAAAAGTAGGAAAAATGCTGACTGGATAGAAGTGCCACTACACATTCAAGACTAACTTGGACTGTGAGCATCCCTACATACAGAAGAGTGGAAGAAAGAGGAGCATTCAACAACATGTCAGTCACCTCAACTTTGTGTTTGATTGACAAGACTGCTGAGGGGTGAAAAGTCCTCAGCCTAACACCCAAAGGACTCAAGTATTTCATTCATGCACAGAAGCCCACAGAGTACCAGCTAAACCTGATAATGACACAGCTGTTTAATTGCAATTTATAACACAGCAATACCTGGAGGCTTCAAAAAATCAGTCTCATCATGCCAAGTTCTGTACAAACAAAGCTGCCATGAGCAGGGGGGGAAGAAGCGCTAGTGTCACCTGGATTTGCATCTAGATAAATCCTGGCAAATCTACCAATCCTTTTCCCAAGGGCATGCCTCAGTCCAGACAAGAAGAGAATGTGCTTCAGTGATGAGGATCAGCCTCTGCCCTTGCTCTTTTCCTGGTGCCTGTGTTGAGACAGTTTACAATTGGTTTATTTTGTGCCAACCCAGTGATGATGTTGGGTTGAGTCACACGGACTCTAGCTCAGAAAGAGCCTTCAATCCCCTCCCTACCATCAATTCCTTGTCTGGTTTTTCAAATTTCAGGTGGCAAGAGCCAACAGCCAAAAAGCACTTCTTACTCTACATCCTTAGCTCTGGCACCGATCACTGCACCTTCCCTGACTCCATCACATCACCTCAGCTCTCCTTCCACATCAAATACCACTTTCAAAGCAGAAAAATTTTGTCTGCTCTTTACTGAAGAGCAACATACTTCCAAATACCAAGCTCCAGCGCACAGGTCCTGCTGGAGACAAGCCTCTGTCCCAGAGGGATAGGTAGACAGACCAACAGGTCTTTCTTGGTGCCCCATAGAATTCTGCCACCACAAATCAGTTTTGTGGTTCTTCACAAGGTGTGGGTTTGTCAGCGCACAGCCAGCTCAAGCTCTCCACCAGGCCAGATAACCAAATGAGTGCGATAATACCACAGCACAGCTGCCAGAAGAGCCACAGTGTCTGATACGAGGAGAAATCGCTGTTCATTTCCAGTTAAGGGCTGATTTCCTACTACAAGGCAGAAAGGCAGCCAAAGATTTTTAAAAGTCACTTAGCCCTGCCTGACATAAAATCATGAACAGCTGAGCCTGCCTGTGCTATTCCTAAGGGCTTCAGGCCAAGAGCAGGGCCAGACTCCCCCCGACTGCTAGCAAAAGTTACAGTTTTGCAGTGTTTAAAATCATCAGGACAGGTTCCCTTCACCTTCTTCCCAGATGTCTTGTTTGGCACCCGAGCAGACAGTCTCTACTCCAGAGCCATAGGTGCAGGCGCTGGCAGCCATGCGAGAGCACCAATCCACTAAAGCAAAGGCAAGCAGTAACAGAGATCGCAGGCGCGATGTATAGTTTGTATTCTTCAAATACCAACCAGGGGGACCCAAAGGCCTAACGAGAAAGGGCAGTTCGTTAGGCTGTGCTGCCAGGGTGGTACGGCTATGCGGGACACCCTCCTGCTAGCACCGGGTACTTGTGCTGATGTGTGACACCGCTGCTGCCTGCCCAACAGCAGACGGGCAGCGTTTCCTGTGCAGCTCTTACTCTTGATATTTCTGTGGCTATTTTAGGATTACCCAGAAACAAAGGCTTTTCAGAGACTGAAGCAGACAGCTAGATTTATCATCTCAGACTTAAGTGATCTCTGGAAATGAGACTCCGTTTCACACTCCAGTAAGTAGGAAAACACTTGGGTAAATATGGCCTTTCCTTGCCAGAGCAAGTGCCTTGTGCATCCTGCAGCAACCTGCCTGTCTACCTCCCACAGCCTTAAGCTCCTGACCTAGAGTACTGTATGGGCAGTATATGTGGGAATCAAGCTAACATTTGCTTGTTCACGCTACAGAGATTTTTCTTCCATTAACTCCCACCTCCCAAGGTCTGTAGCCTCTCCCAACCTTCCAGTCCTCTGCAGAGACACAAGCCATCATCTCCCCTTGCTGTCCTCCCCACCCTTCTGCTTCTTCCTCTGGACTCATGATCCCGAGAACAAGCGCTGCAGCAGTTCAACAGCCTCCGGACTGTCACCACAATCTACGCTCCTGTGCTACCACACCTCTTCAGATCCAACTAGCATATGGGTAGAGACCATTGACATCTGGGCTTGCTGTGGCTTAGGAAGAGAGTTTAACAATCACCTAATACTATTCTTTCATATTACACCTGTTATAAAACAGTTCAGATCAATTTTGTAGCAACTCTTCTGGCCATTCCCAGAAAGGAGGAAGAGAGAGATGGACAGGCAGATGGACTGCCCCTTCACCCATCTGCTCTGGTACCCGATACACTGGACTGATGCAGCAGCCAGAGGACCCGAAACAGCAGGAAACTCCACTTAGGGTGTCTGACAGTCCAGATACTACATAGAGGATAAATACAGACTGATATCAAGAGGCTCATAAGGATTCCTTTGAAGGAGTTACTTTCAAAGCACAGCACTAGAAACAACAACTATTATCTACTTTGAGCACCCACCACAATGTGGTGACACAAACAGCTCCTGAGATGGACCTGGAACTACAACTCTCCCACTTGAAATCTGTGACTGTACAAGTGCTTTATCCATACGCAGTGAACAACGGCTGGTTAAGCAGCAGGTCCCGAGACACAGACATGCTGCTCTTCACAGGTGCCTGGAGAGATCTTGAATGCAAACCTAAAAGAAAGCACACCTCAGGCCTGGCCATCTCACACACATCACACGGTATTAGGCAGGAGGAAGAGCAGAGGCTTGCTCCCAACAAGCCCTCAGAGCTCAGCTTACATGTGGAGATGCAAGAACCAGTTCCTATTCATAACAAGCAAGAGGAGACATCATCATTGTTGATTTTAAATCTAAAAGATGAAAGGCATTTATTATAATCTGCATGCTGAGGGGAGAAGCACGTTATTCCTCTCTCAAGGACAAGCAGGCCTGGGAGATACTGTGCTCCAGACAAGAAAGAACTAAACCAAAAGGCTGGACTTGCAAGGCAAACCCAGCTTTGTTTAGCCAGGGTTTTTTTGGTTTTTCTTTTCATTATGAAAAACTTTGTTACACAGAGCCATTTCAGCATTTAACTGACAACATTTCACTGGAGGGCTTCACCACCCCGGGACAGCAGCAGCATCACAAGGAGTTGGATGGTCTCAGATCCCCACCCGGTCTCATCGCTGAGCTACAGCAAGACACTTCTGTGTAAGTTTTATTCATTTGCAAATACCACTGACAGAAGTCAGTTCAGGAGGAAACATCTGCAAACACATGGGCATGGCAGCAAAAAGGCTGTAGAGCAGACTAGAGTAGCCATTGCTCATTAGGGCCCTGAAGACGGGAAAGCACTGGGCTAGAAGAGCAATGGGATGTGTGAAAGCACTGTAACGCAACTGAGATACCCTGGCAAGCACCCCCCCTTTCCTGAGCCCAGACGCTTCAATTCCCCAGGGAAGGCTCCCTCTGCTCGGGGCACCAGACTGAAATAGGAAAGAGGAAATCAGCCTCCAAGTCAGAGAGAGGATAATACTGGTCCTGGAAATTACTTCAGTGATCCCATCTTCATGCAGTATTAAGAGTCATTAGTCACAAACTCTCAGAGTCTCCCATTTGTCTTACCTAATTACATTATCTAAAGAGCACTAAACCTAGTAACATGCTAGATCCCTGCCTTGAAAAGCTTACAGTGCACCCCAGTAAATTAGTCTTGCTTATATACAAAATGCAGTGTAATTGTTTAATACAAGGTCATACTGATAACTACAACCTGTGTCATTATAAACCATGCCTTGACTAATTACTCCACTAGTTTAAATAGAGCAAACAGGAGAGTCTCCTCAAGGGAAAGGAAGGATCACCACCTAAACCATCAGCTCATGAAATAACAGAGTGAGCAAAAAGACTCCCTTCCTCAACAGGATAAAGCCACTGTCAGATCCACAGATACTCTGATACTGGTTACAGCTGATCCCAGCCAGAAGAGATCCTCAGCCAAAAGGTGCCGAGCCCCAACGCACAGACAGAAGCAGCTGAAAACAAGATGACAACATTAGGGGTAGAAGAGATGGCCCAAGAAACCACAAAGACTGAGGACATCACAGGTGCAGCAAGTGCTGGAAAGGGGTGATGAGCCGAGCAGAGGGACTGCAAAGCCAGCTCCCAGATCTGGAAAGCACTACTTCTGCTTTTCAGATGGTCTGATGTGCTTGAGAAGCTGCTCAGTGAAATCACTCCAGAGAGGTCAACCATCTCAGTTGTCAGGATTTGAAGCAAGTTATTTTGTCCCTGTTTAAGACTGATTAATAAGAGTTTTAAAATTTTCTCACTGAAAATAAGAGGTTTTTACAGTAATAGCGCTTATTTTATATTTCAGTGGAAGTTGAATTTCTGCAACAGATGGAAGTTATCCTGCAAGGCAGGATCTTTATTTCAAATGCTATTCTGCAACCATTTTCCATGTAACTCTTATTTCTGGAATTAGGCTTTTTGATTTTGGGGGTTTGGTGGTTTTTTTGGATTTTGGGTGGGTTTTTCCCCCCCTACAATTGAGCGTAGCCTGCAACCAAAATCCAGACAGCACACTGCAGATCATCATTGTAGGAGAGTTTTACCACAGGGGGCTGGCAGACCTGCTTTGCCTCCATCTCTCCAGCCTGCTTCGTTAAACACTCCTCGGCACCAGGCCAGCGAACACCTCGGTGAAACACTAGCTTGAAGATCTCAACCCCGAGCGCTGCATCTCAGAGCACAGACTCTTGTCAGTTTCTCCCATTACAGAAGGATGGACACAAACAGAGACTTTTAAGTCTGCTATGAAAACACAGTTCAGAACTAACTGCTCAAGGCAGAGATGTAGTTTATATAAGCCCACTACAAAGTGGCGAAAGGGCAATTCCCTTACAACAGGATGACCACCTAATGGAGAATTTTATAAGGGATCAACGGCCAGCCAATGCAGAGGCTATGCACCGCTGCTGGCTGTGGGTCTCACCAGCGTGGTTTTTTTTTTACATTGAAGTTGCAATAATATCAGCATACTAGAACAGGAGATAGAGGATCACAAATCATTGTCTGGTCTTCATATCAGAAGATGCTCTAATGAGTAACTTGATAAATCAATGATAGTCATTTGCTGGACTTCTAAACTGTGAATGCAAATGAATCGCCAGTCAATGCTACTATGGCACACAGTATTTCTGTCATCCCAAAACAGAAAAGTTATCAAAACAAAAAATTAACTCCCTAGAAAAGATCAGAAAAAAATCAGGGTAAAAAAACCCAAACACTTAACCTCTTTCTCCCAGCCACTGGGAACAGCTCAGTTCCTTTAATCAAAACAAAGTCTTTGTTAAAAATAATGAAAGAACAGTTGAAGTCTAAATACAGGAGTATGCATCCTAAAAATATTTTTGGCCATCAATATAAATGGTTTATTTGCTCACAATCCAGACACAGAGGAAACAACTACTCCTTCTGCACAGCAACTACGGATTACTCCCCTACATAGCATGCAGCTGATACAGAGGTTTAAAACACCAAATGTATATATACACAAGCATACACAAATACACATACACGAACAAAGCTACACTGCCAGACAAGTGAGATTTGATATCTCGAAAAACACAGATTAAGCAAATTATGTTCAGGAGAGACAGAATCAAGAATTAACAGCTGCAAGGTAAGCACTCGATCACTAAAAGAAAATCTTTTAGATGCCAAAACTCAGTCTTTCTAAATATGGGGCAATAAACTTGCAGTCTTAAGGGTTCAGTGCTCTGGCCAGCAAGCATTTCCATTGCTTTTCTGTACCCAGTGTCTGGTTTAAAAATAAAACTCCTGAAAGCCATTACAACTACATAAACACACCGATCAATTCTCCACACAGCTCCTTTTCCTCCAAGTTTCGCAGTTAGCGACCAAGTTCTAACCGACAGGAACAGTCTCCAAGTAACACATGTTTCAGCAAAATACAAATCACATCTTCAGCACAGTAAATCTGCTCCCACTGCCTTGCGTCAAGTCATCACCCCTAAACCTCTACTGCCATTGCAAAAATTACAGAGGACACACAAGCCCAGGGGAGCAGCTGGAGCTGGCTGCCCTCGCAAGCAAAACACACGAGGAAGAAAAAAAAAGAAAAATCAGGAATTACCTTGTAGAGAGATGGGAACTTTAGCCAGAACTGCATTTGGGACATTTTAAAACAGCATTCAGTTTGCTGTCGGCAGAGCAGGACGTGGATGAAGCAGTAAAGTGAGATTTTTCAGTATATAATGGAGAAAGGTCTTCATTCATGACCGCAACAGCAGCAAACAGCCAGGAAGAGAGCTCATCAAGGGTTTTTAAAAATTAACATGCAGAAGGAAGGAGTGAAAATGGAGGAAAAAAGGACAGCCATACAGTGTGTCTGTCCTAAGCCTGTGGAAATTTGCATATAGTGTTTAGTCATGAAGGAGAGTGCTCTTACTTCCTCTAAGTACAAGGGCTGACTTTCAGGAAATGATGCCTGCTTGGTAAGTCAGTGAAATTACTGGCAATGTGATGAGAATTACTGTATGTGGTGTAATTCAACCACAGATACACTGTAAACAAAGCTGTGCTCCGTGGCGGCGCGGCCAGACGTGGGGCAGGAGAGGTCCGGGCAGGAGCCTGGCTCCCCCTGGCCGATTGCCCCCCCGGTCACCAAAGAAAACACCAGCATTTGCCCCACAGCAGCCCCTGCTTTGGGGCTGGGGGTTCCTGCCCTCCTGTTTTCAGGGGCTCAGATGAAGTAATCAAACTGAAAAAGATTATGAAAAGTATTCACAAGTTGTTTCTTTCCCCCTCCCAAGACCCATGTGCTTTCTTTTGTCTTCAGTATCTGCCCCACCCCAAATATTGCAATTAGAACATAAAAAGGAGTAGCCATTTTCTTAACTTTCTTTTCTAGATCATTGTTATTTCTCTGTGTCCAGGAACATTGCCTTTTTTTCTAAGGCCTTCCCTTTTAACTTTAACAGTTTTGGTAACAAAAATAAGTAAAATTTCTGGTGGGAAATGGAAAAAGGCACAAAAAGGGGACATCTGAAAGGGAATTGGTCATCACAAGCTTAAGGAAAGTCTGCTCCGACACAGTCTGAGGCTGAAGAAGTGAATTTGCCAGAGTAACCACAGCCCTCCAGAAAAAACATGAGAACGTTTGTTTGCTTTGTGTGCAAAAGGTTCCTGTTTGCTTCTCCCTAGCACAGCCGGCATCAGCATTGGTGCCGGGCTCTGGCCGTGGGGTTAGTGCCCCCGCGCTCCCCAGGCAGTGCCCAGGGGCTGCTCCGGCGCAGACCCGGGCTGGACGCTGCACCACTCCATGTCCAGGAGCACAGCTACGCTGCTAAACACTCTCAGGCAGCCATGCCGCCAGAGGAGGGCAGGGAGAAGGACTCAACCTGACCGGCAAACCTGGCAGAGCACGAACCCAGCAGTGCAGATGCATGTGCTGAGGACAGGGAGAAGAGCGCTGGCTACCGATCTCTCCACTCCTGCTCTGAGTCTTTCCACGCAACCATGGCACGGCCTCAAGTGAAACGCAGCTCGTCACTGTTCTGCGTTAGAGCCAGCGCTTGGTGCCTGCTGTCATTGCTGATACAAGAGCTCTTGGGACTTTGTGCCAAGAACTGCTGGAAAATCCCACATTGCAAGGCACTTCTGTCACTCCATAGTTCTGTTTTTTGAGAAGACAGCAAAGGCCCTACCAGGCTGCAAGAGATGAGAGTGGAAAATGAGGTGCTCTCCAACCCCTCTGAGAATCAGGGGAGACAAAGCGGAAGAGGATAGTTCTGCTTTACGACATCGGATGAGCACAGAGGACTGGCCCCTGCAAGGAAGACACGCTGAGTCCTGGAGCTGAAAAACCACCTGCAGGACACAAACCCACAACAGGGCTCATTTCCAAGGGCAGCTGGGTACACAGCACAACCCACCGCAGCACAGCAGTTCCACAGGGATTAATACATTAATAGCCCTTAATAATGAGGATCCACATTCCATCGTGCAAAACACCTAGTACGGAAGAGTTTTTTCAATAAGCAAATGGGAAAGAAGAATGCCTTTCCCCAGGCACTCGGACTGCAGCCAGGGATGCTGGTGCCGCGGTCGGAGAAAGCGAGGAAAGGGCAGCCCCAGCAGCCCTCGTCCCGGGAGGAGCCGGAGCATCGCTGCTGGGCTCTTCCTGTTATTAGAGCACATTTCACCTCTCGGTGAAGGCTGTGAGCAACAGTTACACGAGTGCTGCTACGGAAGAGGCATTCTGCAGGAACTGTGGTGAAAATGAAGGCTTTGGTTTCTGTGGGCAGCTGGTTTGGGGTGGAGAAAGGCAGTGGGTTTTCACTGCTGCTTTTATCTGAATTTGATTGTATTTAATTAGCTGGTAGTGCCCTGGAGCTTGGGATAGGTGCTTTAATGATACATTTGAAGTAAAGAGACCAAATACATTTTTTTTATATGTCTTAATTAGTGACCTGCGGGTGACTGCCTTGCTGTGTGACCTTGATTAAACCACCAACTCTTGCCTAAGACTACCAAGGTCTTCCTATTTATGCAACCTTTAAAAAGCAGGTGATTTATTTCCTCTTCCTTTTCTGTTAGACAAATAGGACAAAATGTAGGCAACAAAACTGGACCGCCAAAAGGAAGCAAGATGTAGGACATTGTTATAGATAACCAGGACTGCTAAATTGATTTTGCAAGACCACAGTAATATAATCACAGAAGATAAGATAACCCATGAGAAACCGCCACCTAGAATTTTAACAACCTGTCCTAGGGGAGAAGACATGCCACAGCATTTCTGCTCTCCACAATTAATTCGTGAACACGCATGCTGACAGACAGGGACAGGAAAGCAGAATTATTCCAGCATTCACATGAATTTGACTTACCGTCTTCCAGCAAAATCTGAAATGTATAACTGTCCTGCTTTCAGCTGGGATAGAGTTAATTTTCTTTCTAGTAGCTGGTATAGTGTTATGTTTTGGATTTAGTAGGAGAATAATGCTGATAACACACTGATGTTTTCAGTTGTTGCTAAGTAGTGTTTATACCAAGTCAAGGGTTTTTCAGCTTCTCATGCCCAGCCAGCAAGAAGGCTGGAGGGGCACAAGAAGTTTGGAGGGGACACAGCCAGGGCAGCTGACCCAAACTGGCCAAAGGAATATTCCGTACCATCATGCCCAGTATATAAACTGGGGGGAGGGGAGAGGGGGGGTAGATCACTGCTTGGGAACTAATTGGGCATCAGTCGGCAAGTGGTGAGCAATTGCATTGTGCATCACTTGTTTTGTATACTCCAATTCTATTATTATTGCCATTTTATTATTGTTATTATTATCATTATTATTCTCTTCCTTTTTGTCCTGTGAAACTGTTCTTATCTCAATCCACGAGTTTAACTTTTTTTCCCCCCGATTCTCTCCTCCATCCCACTGCGGGGGGGGGGAAGGGGGTGAGCAAGCGGCTGTGTGGTGCTTAAGTTGCTAGTTGGGGTTAAAGCACGACAACAACCCAGTCAGTTGCTTTGTTGGGTAACCTTCACAGCATCCTCTACCACCTCCTAATCACTGACCTACAGGACAGCTTCCTGAACACACTGATGGTTTCTTGAAAGCATTTGCTGAACTTCTAGGAAAGCACAAATACAAATCAATATAGACTAACACACCTGCACAGGAGACCTGGCAGCTCATCACCCTCACATAACCAAAGAGCCCAGGACCAAATTTCCTAAAATACTTAGCTGCCAAAAGACAGGGTTTTCAAACGTGTCCAAGCACACTCCAGGCTCAGCTTCCTGACTCAGTAAGACACTTGTGAAAAAAGCCATCAGGCCCCTGAATGTGTCTGCAAGCCAAGCTGCTGGGTACCCATCCCACGCAAACAGGCAGCTGCAGGGATACCTGAGCAATGCCTAGGACACATAATCAGATCGCAGCAATGTGTCTTGGAAAAATAAGTCTAAGAGTAGCTAAAGGGTAGAAGAGTACTAAATACCTGCATGCTACAGTTTGTCCTAACAAGGTCGGGTTTTTTTCAGAGGGATGAAAGATGCGAGAGTACGTATTGTACAGCCCATGCCTTGCTTTTCCTGTTCCCACGACATGACTGGTTTCACCCAGCTGGGTGCAAGGCTTTGCTTCGCATTTTGGCTGTTTTGAGAACCAAGAGCCATTCCTGCCATGCACAGGGCAGCCTCTGCTCTAGTTTCAAAAGCGAGCGAGAGGAGGCAAGGTGCATGGTGAGTGACTGCACTGAGAGGCTTTGACAAGTTGAGACCACAAATGGCTTATTTTTAAAACAGATGCTAAGAACAAGGATAACGAAGCAGTTGGTAGGTATTTTATAACCAGAGATGAAATTCAGTGTGTGCGAGGGGGGTGTTCGGATCTGCAAGCCCTGCCAGCACATGGCTCCCTTGAGGACTGGAAATTTGGAAGGCAATTGTTGCTTGTCAGGAATGGGGAGAGGACCAGGAGACAGCCTGCCACTGAGCAAGCGCAGAGGGGAACTCCCAGGCTGGCGTCCCTCCTTAAAATAAGGAGAAACCAGGAAAACTCAGGAAGCATGAAGGAAAGCCAGCGAAAGAGTAAACTCTTGCAGGTGATCCTGAAAGCTGGAGGAAACTAGTGCATGGCAGCAGGCAGTGAGATGCTGTGACTCAGGGAATAACATACATATGAAGCCGGGGAAAGAAAAACGACTGAAGAAGGTGTTCATGTCGGAGGCAGTATTTCTTGTGGTGACTGCTGTGGTAGGACCACTGGTGTTTTGAGCGCATTATGGATCAGGACACACAGTGACCGCCAGCGGAACTGGAGACGGGGAAACTCACTCAGACTGACTCAGACCCATTCTGCTTTGAATTAAAGCATCTATTTTAAAACATCTCCCAGTGGTCTGCTATTAAATTATATTACCAGCATTTTTTAAGAGCACTCTGTGTTTCAGACCAGTACTTTTCCCGCTTTTGTTAGCTTTACAAAGGGGAGGAGGCAGAGAACAGTGCTTGCCAAGAACTTCAGAACGCATTTCTCCATCACCTCCTATGCTTTTTCTCCTGCCTAGAGGTGGACATCACTGTCTGAAGGCAGCAATACAGATGAAAACTAACAAGTCTGGAATAGGGGAGACGCCAGAGCCCTCCAGGCCCTCATAGCCCCTCCCTAGGGCATCCCAGCCAGCTGCTGCAATCCACAGTCAAGCACAACTGACAACAAGTTATGCCTCAAAAGCAGAATTACTCTCACTTAACCACAGGTATCTCCACCTGAGATAGTCCCAAGAGCTCCCCTTATACATGGAAGGGAAAGATTTACTCCTGAAATACAGTTCATCCAACCAAAAGGAGATATTTCTTTGGAATAACATAAGCTGCATCCCAGATGTGTCCCCTCCTCCTCAGTAGCCAGCTCAGGGTGGCCAAATCAGACGATCAGAGCAAACCGAGCACTGAGTTGGTGAATCCTGCGCTGATGCCTGAGCCCTTGAAGGAAAGGGTTGCAGCACCCACACATACCTGCCTGCTCTGGCCCTTCACCATGAACCCAGTGCATGGGCACCAACCAGCTACTGGCATGCCTGTCTCCAGCACTGCTGACCTTCACACAGCTCACAACCAAAGCAGCCAAACCCTTTACACATGCCGACAGCCCGGGCTGATGCCACTGTCTCCTCGTACACCAATGGCAATACTCGCTCAGCTCCAAGTTGGGAGCTCAGGTGGGTGTGTGGCCATGTTATCTGGTGGATCATCCCAAAATGCATTATCTGGCAGATCATCACCCAGGCATCCTACACGTGGTGAGCCACAGCGATGCAGGAGCCCACACCGACAGCAGGGCAGTAGCAGACACACAAGTACCACACTCACGGCCATCCTGCTGGGGAGTCCACACTGTCATCACCAACATAATTTCACCATACTTACTGTAACTAGGTCAGATCAGCCATTATAATCACTGAAGTAACTGTTAGGCATCTCACCGAAAGTGTTTATAAAGTGTAATTAAATCAGCCAAAACCCCAACCCTGGAGTGCAAAAACAGAGACATGAGCATGTAAAGCAACTTCTTCATAAAATGCTTCAAAGGCACCAGAGCCAGTTAACTGTCTTCAAATTGATTTTAATATCTGTATTCCCTGTAGACATAACTCCAGGACGGCGATAGGTAGGAAGTTCCAGGACGTTTCTTATTCCAGGAAACTCTTCATTTCAGTCAGAACCAAGTCTTTCATATAATATAATTTAATAACTGTTATATTGATTTCTCGTAAATCACCACAGCTCTGTGCACTGAAGCACTTTTAAAAATTAATACTTTTTTTTTAAGAGTAGGTTAATTTCTCCCCCCCCCCCCCTTTAACAAGAAAGATTAATAGGAGATTGCAAGGGTCTGGTAGTGAAAAGAGGGCTGGTTTATGATTAACACATGTGGTCAAGAGCCCCCATACACCACAAGCAGATCAAACAAGGCTGTAACTGCATCTTTACGGCATTACTGCAAATGACCCTACCCAAGAGCAGCCGATTGCTCCCTGCCCCCACAAGGTAAATCAATCTGGACTGACCTCCTTCCTCCAGTCCAAGCACAACTCAAATTTTAAAAAGGGTACCCCAGTTTCCTGCCAAAACATTTATACGTGGAGCTGCTTCACTGAGGAGAAAAGGAAGGAGCTTCTGCAGAGTCCCCTTGCACACCCGCTGTGTCCACACCTTCCACGCTCAACAGGAGCTGCTCACCCTGGCTCCAAAAAGATACGTTTTATTTTTCAGTGTAACCTATGGCAGATGAAGCCAGAAGAGGTGGCTTCTGTGCGTTCAGAAAAGTTCTGTTCTGGATAGTCACAAGGAGCCAGTCAAATTAAGTTAAGCAAAGGGAAATACAGATTGACTATCAGAAACAGGCAGGTTCATTTTAGATAACAAAAGGCTCAGAGGAAATGGGCAGAGTCGTGTGTTTTAAGTAATTCTAAACAGGATAGAACAGTGAAGTTAAAAGAAAAATCTGTGGTGGCTAAGAGCAGCAAGTATTTACATGAGAGGTATGCTTTTCTAGAACAAGCTGCTCTGCTTTTTATGATACGGCTCTGGGGACAGACTACAGCTCAACACACACACCTGCCAAGGGACAGCAGATGCCAAATCCTCCTGGATTTAGTGTTTTGTTGTGGCAATTAACAGCTCTTACCACCAGTGACACAAGATAGCATTGATATGATAAAAATGCCTTTGCAGCAGAATTACTGCACACAAGCACTAGACTCCAACTCACCAGCACCTGAGACTGAAGAAATAAACAGCAGAAAGTGAGGGAAGCAATGGAAATCAAAACCTGCTTCTCCTCAGAACTTTGATTTCTAAGGACATGTGTGCAGTCAGTAGACTTTTTCCATAAGGAGATGACACCACAGGGCCGGGGCAAGACTTTGGCTTAAAACAACAGTTCCCAAGATCAAGAAATGCTATCAGACCCCAATATGGCCTCATATATTTTTTTTCTAAACCTCAGTTTAAGCCACTTGTTTATATAAAGAATGCCAATAGACCAGCAAGGATGAATCACCCAAGAGCAAGCCAAAAAACAAAAATATTGGGGAGGAAACAAGTTCAAGTTCACATTAGGCTGTTCTGACCATGGAAATGAAGCACCTTTTCCAATATGCAGAAATCCATTCAGCAAGGCTGCTGCAGTGCGCATAGAAATCGCTCTTCACCAGACCCAAGCAGCAGCAGCAGCAAATGATTCAACTAAAAAGAAGTTCCCCGAGCAATTAACAAACATGGCAACACCCATTCATGGCACTCTCAGGCCAGCAAAGCCTTTATACTCTGAAGGGCCAGCTGAGGGCCTCCATAACAGAATACAGAGAAAAGATAGGGGGAAAGCAAACGCCAGTGCTGGAGGAAAACACGTCAGCCTTTCCACTGTCTGAACCCTCAAGTCCCCCAAACCACAGGGCACGTGAACAATCCTCCAATCATTGCCACCAACAGAAAGTGTTTACTACACAAATACCTCAGAATCATCAGTCATTTGCTCTTTAGACCTTTTATACCCTTTTTCAGTATTCCTTGAAAACTCTTTAAGGAGACAAGCTGCCTACAGGCTACGCGGTCCGAGGCCAGGCTGGAGTCCCGCTGCAGCCTAGAACAGCCACAGGTACATTTTGGGGAGGCAGCATCCATCGGCTCGCTGTCAGATTGCACACAGGGATTACAAAGCATCACTCCAGATCAGAGATGACACTTCCACCTCCTTCCTCTGCACCCCTCAGGACAGTATGCAGAAATCAAGCACTGGCAGGCTGATGAGTTACAGAAAGGGGTGTAACCCAAGGGGATAGCAAGCTCTCCTGTGCTGTTAAACTATCACAGACCAGATTTTGGCATCTGAGCAAAGACAAGAGAATAGTCTGTATTCATGTATGAAGGCAGCACAAGTTCTCACGTAAACATCCAATCTACCTTGTCTGCCCAGCGACCACAGATTTAATCAAGAATCTCTTACCAAAGCATGCAGCAGACTCCTCATGTTCTCTCTCTGGTTTCACTCCTGTTTGCCATGGTTGTAACAGCACAAAGTTTAATGGGACTTGCCACTCCTACCACCGCACTAGGCAAGTGTGGAAAAGATAGGTACTTTCCTATACAGTCACCTGGAAAGAGGTAACCACCCAAGCTGCTCCCACACCTTCTGAATGGCATGTTTCAGCTTTCCAGACAGATAGTTAATATTTAACAGTGTGGCATCTGGGACAGCAAGAAATCAGTAAAGTGGAAAATATTGCTGAAGCAAGGGATGAAAAAGCTCCAGGACGCTCCTGGATGATTCCATACTGATGCCACTGCCTCCAGTTAAGTGCCTGCTGCTCTACCAGATCCAAGCTCTAATTCTAGCTCCTGTGAAAAAATCATCAGCTTTTCTTTAGATGAGCAATAACTAGTCGTTCAGCAAGTTCTAGGTTTTATCAATGGATTTCCAGGTTAGTGCTTATTGCATTCTAATACGTGAGAGCAATAGAAGCAAACTATGTAGAAAGCTCAAAAGTCAAAAAGCAGAGTATTCAGAAAGGCTCATCTGGCTCTGTACTTCAGCAGGACAAGCCATTTGAACTGGAGGATGACTATAAAGACTGAAATGCCTCTTAGAGAGACAGAGCACACCACTAGCATTATTTCACATTAATGGGCACTGTCACACCAGACACCTGGCGAGCATTCATGTCCACCTGCCCTGTGTCAGCTCTAGACAGACACCATCCTTCTGAGGTACAAACTCAATCAGATCAGTTTCAGACTGGAAAACAAAGCTCTAACAAAGGTCATACTCACTGTTTCTCAGTTTCAGAGCACACAGGGTGACACATCACTGCCTTGGGTTCTCTGTGGGAATCTCCAGAAAGCCCCAAGCAGTAACACTCAGTGCAAAGGCTTACAGACAACCACCAAACAGGAGAGAAAAGCACCTATAAAAATGCTCTGTTCCTCATGGGAACATACATGGCACTACCTGCTATTACATGGTACAATAACCGAGCAAAACAACTGGCTTGGCTGTGTTAGATTCAGAGAAGGAGACTCTATTGTTTCTATACTTGAAGCAGAATACTTGCAAGCACATTGTAATAGGTGCAGTCTCACAACAGTTGGCTTGGAAAGAAAGAGTCCAAGCACAAGCGTAACTGCCTACAATGACTTCGCTCCCATCCGTCACTTCCTCTCCAAAAGGATGAGAGTGGCACAAGAATTATTTCTTGTTCTGGAAATCATTTGAGGTCACTTATGCCTGGCTTGTCTTAGAGCCCTCCTGCTCTTTTATGACCTAGCCAACACAAAGAAGCATCTCCTTCTCACAAAGAATCTCCAAAAATCTGCTCTTCCAAGCTGGCCGAGATCAATATCCGTGATGCAGCAGGGGAAGGAAGCTGATCGACCACTTAGATACTAGAAAATACGTAAGTTAAAGAAATAATTAAGCCCTTTTCCCGTTAAACCCATCAGCCAGATTACACCAGACCTGCAAGCTGAGACCTATGGAGAGGACCCCTCTCCTCCTTCCCATCGCAGACTGTTAAATGGCTTCCACAAGTTGATGAGATCACATTTCTGTCTCATTTCTCCTGCAATTAATTCTGCAAGGGGCAAAGATCAATGCTATTATGATTCATTTACTTATCTGGCTTTATCCAGTTAGAAGACTCTGGTCAACAGCTACTGGTGACTGACCAGACCCGCTGCGTCAGGCAAGTCACTAACATGAGGCACTCCCAGCAAGTTTCCTCAGGGAGTTGAATTGGGACTACCACACCAGTGGCTCACCTCAGAAGGCACAAACCGCCAGCATATGTAAATCCAAACCTACAAAAATCAGAGCCCCAAGGAGGTTCAAAACCTCTCTTTAGCCATGCCAAGAAAATAAAAGCACAACTGGGGGGAATTAACACATCCCCCTCAAGAAGAGGGGAAATGCATCAATTTGCTGCTGCATCAATTAATGAACCATGCAGGAAGAAGAGACAGATTACAAAGGAGAAAGTTTCTGTTTATACATGTGTCTTGACATTCAGCAGTTACTGAAAATAAAATACATTCAAAAGTGCACAGCAGCTTAACGGGGCCTACTGAAGTATTTCTTGGTGTGTCAAAGCACGATGTTAGCACAAAGTACATCGGTACTGCCCCAGTTTATCCTTGTGTCTCCCTTGTGCTGTTTTCAGCAATTTAGGGCTACGTTGTAAGGCATGCTTAGAATTAATAGTGAAACATCTAGAAAGGTCAGTCTTCACCTGAACACAGAAGAGGGGAAAGAAACCCCAAACTCTGCTCCATCTCACTCAACACCCAAACAGTGCCCCAGTGCTTATATCTCACACCAAGTCACAAACTTGAAGCAGACAACTGTGATGTTCAGATTAGCTAGTTCCCACACTCAAAAGGAAGCTTGGCTCTGCTGGTAAGCTTCTTTGTGAACAGAAAAAACCAAAACTTTTAGTGAAACAAGTTTGACTTATAGATGACATAGATGAAGATTTTGAAGACAGCCCATGATTTTGCACACCTTAAAGGTTCCTTTGAGACCCTTCAAGCACCCCTGAGGCTTGAAGGTCCAATCTGTCGCCAACTGATGAGCCCCCAACCAACCTGTTTAGCAGGTCTCATTAGAAGACCTTAAGCATACTAAAACAAACAAACAAACAAAAACAATCACTAATTTCTAATATAAGCTCCCTGTAACATTGTTTGACCGCAAAAGCTATTCTGGACATGGCTTGAAGCATGTGCCCATCCCAGAGCACTGCCACTGCCCTGCTCCTTCTCATGTTTCTTGTCTGATGGGAGAGTCATGCTCAAGCAGCGGTTCAGGACACAAGTCAGGGGCTGAAAGTAAAGGGGTGCCCTGTAACTCTGCCTGTACTCCTCCTCCTTGGCTACTTCCCACAGGGTTTTGAAGCATGGCAGGCTGTGCCCTTTGCGTGCCTGAGGCAGGATGCTGGACTGCATCTGGCACCTGCATGCTTCCCAGATAACCAGAACAGCGACTTACTGAGATAGGAGAGCTGAGACTAGGGAGTTCATTCAGTTTGGCCGTTGCCTTGATAGGTCAGAGCAGGGTAACATTCTGCAGTTTTACTCACTGTGTATCTTCAGATGCTGAGGGAAACCCTAACGCAAAGAACTTACACAGCCAGACACTGATAATATCTGTATTAACTCCTAGAAAGGATATAGCTAGTCTGTTCTTCATGCCAAGTCAGCTCTGTCAGATCAGCTGCTTTCCAGTCTTTACTGACCAATTTTATCATGAGATGATGCCAAAAGCCAGTGCAACATTTCAAAAACTCCATGGAAAGAGCTCCTTCCCACCCAGAGAGATCCCTGAGGTGAGGATGCCTCTTGGCCCCTAGAGGTGCCGAATGAACCAAGCTGACTATTCATTCCTCCCACACTTCAGCCCTGCAAAAAATAAACTGGCTCCAATCTCAATTTGCTAGGCACTGAGTTGATGTAATCCCTAAATATTCACTATTCAGGAATCCACCACTTGCAATCACTGAGAATGCACACGCAACATACGCAAGTGAAGAGTGTTTCTGGAGGCAAATGACTTAATTGTCTGAAGCATGTTCAAATTTATACTTACCAAAACCCTCCTGCAAACAGGATTCTCCCATGCACTTTCAGTGTTTGTGTTAAATATCACTTTAAAAGACAGAAGCAATTTTACCACAGAGAAGCTCCTACCAAGCCAACAGATAGCTTCTGAATTGCTGTTGTCAGAGAATCTATCCCAATTGCACACAATTCCTATCAGGTTCTGGACAAATTTAAAATATTGCCCATCTCTTCCTTTCCCCTCAATAAGGCAATACTGAAAAATAAAACCCATCACCATAAAGTACCATTCTCCCCCAAAGCCATCAGTATCTATGTACTTACCTGAGGAAAATCACCATTTTTTGGTAAGAAGTCAGTGGGGTCCACAGATGCATAGTTTGTATCCAAGAAATGTGGTCTGCTGATGGAATTCATATAAAAATCGTGAGGGGAATTAAAATATTGCCTGTAAGGAAATGGGAAAAGCAGTTATTTCCTGTCAGTCCTGAGTATTTCTCAGGTTGCTTCAGACTCCATCATCAGCAGTGAAGCTGCAAATGTGGGATGACACATACAGGAGACTGATATTAAAAAAAGCTGTGTTTATCCAAAAGAGAAAGCTAGGCAAAATAATACATCTACCAGTTATATCCTACTTCCCAAACTCAGTAGTGCAAGAGTCCGGAAAGCTGTATTAAGAATTCAATTCTTGGCAGTTTGTGTAAACCGGGAAGGATTTAATAGATAAAAATGGTCTGCAGGACTAAATAATATTTCAGTCCTGACAACAAAGCAAAATTAAGCCTCTGAGATGTCCCAGTGCCAAGCGTTTGAGGGGTGTGATGGAACCTGACAATCACACTACATAAGGACAAGCATCAAGTTTCTCAGAAATATCACACCCGAACACTAGTTCAGGCCATAAAACTGAAACAGCCCTGCAAACTAGCACAGACAGGGAAAGAAAACACCACCCTTTGCACACCCTCAACAGGGAGGCTTACCGCTCACAGATCTTAACTTAAAGACAGATAAAAATGGAAGGGTTAGGGACATGCAACCCTAGACAGAACTATGAGCCCAGGCAGAGATGAATTATGGATGTAACTGATCATACCTAGTTACAAAGCAAGTTCTCTGCTGAAATAACAAGTGAAAAAAGCAAAGGTCTTCCAACTGCTCCCTCCTGGGTAGGGCACATGCCAGTGCTTCCTCCTGCCTCCCTGCCCCCAGCTCCGGCTTCCTCTGAGCAGAGAGGAGGTAAGAATTGCAAAAAAGCAGTCAATTCCCCTCCTCCTTCCCAGGAGTAGCCTCTGGCCTGTATCGATTGTCTTCTGGTTTTGCTATTACACAGGCAAGCCCTTTCCCTCTCCTGCAGGAGCAAGGAATGTGCTTCGTAATCTTTCCCGTAAGGGCTATGCACTCACTGCTTGGGCAATCGCCACCCAACACGTTTGCATGCTGGAACCACTAAAACGTTTCACCCGATCTGACTGGTTTCCTCTTGTGGCAAGTTGTATGTTCTTCATATGCCAGAGTTACAGAACCCACAGCAATAAACTTTAACAAGGCACTGGAGGGGGAGGGAGAAACAAAATTTAAAAAGAAATACTACCCAGGAGCCGAGCTAGGGAATGACTGCACTGCCAAAGCACTATTAAGCAATTAAAATGCCATGTGTGGCTAGCAGCTCATTAATACACCATGCTTAACATTTACATATGTATTTATGTGCAAACACAGTTATCTTGCTCTGCTAAATATATTTTCCTGCTCTTTCATCATTAAAGATAATACAGTCAAAAAGGAACAGCTCCCTCCTCCTCTTTTCCTTTTTTCCTTCGTTTCAGGGCTGCCACTGTTTTACCTACTGCAGAGATACACCAAAACAACGACCTAACCCTGTGCGAATGCAGAGGTGGATTTAGCACACCTGCACCTAATAGCTCTGACAACCCAGCACTGACTCTTGGCTCCTCCTAATCCATTCAGGCAAATTAAAATCTGTGCATAGATTCTGGGAATGAATGTATTTACACACAGGGAAAGGCTTGTTTAAATTGCTTTCAAGTTGAAACTGCTGTGGTCTCACTGTCTCTCTTGCACGAGGCCAGAGCCTGGCCAGCGCTAACGAACTAACCAAGGAAGGGGAAAACTATTTTTACTGGAAAAGTGAACATCGCCTCCTATTTCACCAGCACCTCATGGTCCAGACAAGAGTCAGTTAAGGTAACAGGAAGGAGACCAAGACAGCCCCAACCTCCCTGGCCTGAACTGCTGTGGAATGACCAGCTCTGGTATGTTATTTTGCTTCCCTTAATCTTGGTTTTCAAATCTGTGAATGTGAGATGCACTTTCTTCTTGCAGTCTGAAACAAGAGCCAACAGCAACTCAGTGCACTGCTTTGAGATCCTCTTAGGAAAGCCAGCAAGTATGCAGTGTTTGCTGAAGTCCTTTTAGTACCTTTGGTGCTGTGCTTTACCTTTCTTTGAATAAGAACTTAAAGATATTCACCCTCATTTGAAGAGCTGGCATAAAGCCAGTGACAAGTTAGCTTGAATTAAACTGGGGGGAAAAAAAAAAACCCACATTAACTGAAAGAATCAAATATGTGAACCTTCCTATATTACCAAAGCAAAGATGTGAAAACAGCCTCATAGCAAGATTGCCCTCTATGTACCTGCTCACCCTCTCCAGGATTTAGTTACTGGTAAACTGCTCCACGGAAGCTACTCTGGGTCAACAGCTTCCCCTCAGAGGCCAAGGGTGTTCACTGGATAAATAAAAATCATTTTAGAAAGGAAATTTATACTGGGTTTAATCACACTGGATTGACAAAAGACTGCCCATTTGCACTCATATCCTAAGATCTGACTTCAAGCTGCAGCACTGAGTAAGGAACTGGGTGTCCTGGAGAATAGAAAATTCCACCTGCATTCATCAGCTCCAACACTGCAAGCCATGTCCTGTCATGGAGACACTCAGCTTGCTCATGAAGAGCGAGGCTCCAGCTAACCTGGCCCATCCCCAAGCCAAAAGCCCTCTGATCAAACTGGGAAGACTGCCAGGGACACGCACAACTGAGGTCCATCCAACGGTTGTGAGCAAGTGCTACACCAGTCCCTTTCAGGACACTGATTCACTTTAACCATTAAGGTTGGCTCTTGAAGTAATCAAGGCCCTACATCAATTACTAACCTCATAATAATTAAATATATATGCTTATTATGTAGTCAGTGAAACTCATCTCTTCTGTGCTGAGATCAGAGTTTAATGAGTTAATGCTAGGGAGTTTGGAGTCATCTTATTTTACTTCTTTCAGCTGCAGAAAACCAAGTGCTGATCTTGCTGAATAAAACCAGACTTTAACCCAAATGACTAAACGCATTTAGTCCTAAGTTCTTAGAGAAACTATTCTGCACTAAGGTAAAGTTTAGTCCAGAGAAGCGCTGTGCTCTTTAGACAGAAGAGGCTGCACTGGCTCCAATCAGCCCCCCAGAAGAAGAATGCTCCATTGCAACTCAGCCAGCATCAACACCACTTTGCTTTGTGGAAAGGTAGCCACTCCAATGAAACCACACAGACAAAAAGGAAGGAATGCTGGTCTCCCACTTCTGTTTGAACTCTTTCACAAAAGAGGGAATCTAGCTGAAGAGGTCAGTTTGAAAAAAACAGCATTTCGTTCTGTGAAGAGGAGGTTATGTGTGCTGACCCAGTACACATCCTTCAACAGGTACTGGGTAAGAAAAATAAGCATCTGCTCCCTGCCACACAAGCAAAACAAGCCACTAAAGCCAAGCCCAAAACTTCAACTGTAAGAAAAAAAACCCTTCAGAAATCTAACTAGAGGGACATTTCCCTGCAGGAAAACATGAAGGAAAGCACATGAAGGTGTGCAATGTTCAGAATCCAACGAGCACCAACAGTCTTACTGCAGAGAGGTTTCCGACCCTTCTTTATGTAATAAAGCAGATAGCCCAGAGAAATTCTTTCATCCCTGAGTCCTGGGACGTTATGAGCTGGGTGGGGAGCATCTTTGGATTATATCAAGTTCAGACAATTGCTCTGAAGAGCAAGATTGCATTTTTTGCTGCCACCCACTCTAAACATAGCAGCAATGGAACAGTTTGATACAAGGCAAATCTGAGCTGACATCTGACTGACTCAAATCATTTGATGTCAATCCAGCCAGTGGATCTCAGGGTAAGGCTATTTCACATACTCCAGAAGAAGGTTATTGAGTAGAGTGGTTTTGTTGGGTTGTTTTGGTTTGTTTTTTTTCTTTTGTAAAGAAATTGATAATTTTCTTCCATTTTCCTGAAGCCCAAGACTTTCAACAACAGGAACACACTGTGGACAGGCTCTTACAGGAATCCACATCTCAGAGGTGAGCAATGCAATGCATATCCCTCCCAGAAGATGGGTCTCCATACTTTGACAGCTTAAGCTTGCTAGAACAACACTTGTTTAGACTACTGTGATATTGTGCCTACCTCATATGCTTCATACCAGCTGCTCATCCACGCATCTGATGCATCTGAAGCCCTTCTAGGGCCATGCTGCACCTTCACTGGAGACCTCCTACATGTATTTTGGCTAGACTTTATGCTCTGATGTTATAGCCCTCCATTCAGAGATGCAAACTGCACATCTCAGGCCAGCAGAAGATCAGAGACGAGCTGGCGAGGTCAGAGGCTGCCTCAGCATTGGTTTGGCAGTCTTCTTCCCCATCATTAGACCAATTCATGTTTTTCAAAGCCTACTTTACTATTTTAGCAAGGAATACTCCATATGTAGGTGGCAAAGTGGAAAAGGGCATGAAAATGGCAAGAAAAGGGGGTTGTGTGTTTTGGAAACTGAGGAAGAAAGCTTTGCTCCAAGTTTTAAGAAATACATTTTTGCAGATGTGTGACACCACTTCCAACAGCACAAGTGGACTGACCCAGATTTCCCTGAAGCAAGGAATGTATTGAGCCTACAGCTGCAAAGGAAGCCCAGCTCTTCAGGGATAATTGCCTTAGAAATGAACTGAGCTACAGCTCTTCCCTGCAGGGGACCTAAACCTCATTTGTTCCTTCAGCAAGGTTTAATACACTGTTTACATTTTTCAGGTTAAGAAAATCTGAAACAAAGAGACAAGCTTTGGTATCTTTTAAAGAAATTCTCTAGCATGAAAGTTAACTACTGAAAAGAAACAGGAAAAACCTGCTTCAGGATAAAGCTGTTGCTATGAGAATAAGCCACGTCCAAACACAGACACTTGCAAATAAGATTTCTTCTGCAAGAATTTTGAAGAGAAACTTGTACTAACTCTAATGCCATCTGCATTTTTCTATTTTACAACACAGGCTATAATTACAACTCCCTTTAAAATCCCATTTTTCAATGTTTCCATCCCCTTTAGGATTACTACCTGTAACGCCCTAACCCTAAATCCACCTAAAAAAATATTCAGCTGCAGTTTTCAAATACAGAAGGACAGACTTTTCTTGTGAATACAGATATGGAAAATTTCACCTGAAAGGTAATTTTTTACAGTTACCAGGATATGAAAAACAGGAAGCTAAAGGTGCAGCCTTGGCTAAATCATTCTCTAGCAAATAATCACTACAATAAGCCTCATTTCCAAAAGTAACTATAGCAAAGTCAACAAGTTTACATTTGCGTTAAATGCACAGGCATGCCTTTGCAGGATGAAGGCTATAACATTTCCAGCAGAGTTGACATGAGCAGCAGGGCAGCACTAAACAGGAAGAAAGTGAGGGGCAAAACCAGAACAAATGGTCAAAGAAGAAAACCCAACACAATAGATGAACACAATCTAATCCTGTGGTTCAATACAGCAAAACAGAAAATCTGTTATAGCTCTCTTGAGGACTCACAAAGTGTAATTTACAGGAATCATGCTTAAAAAGTACACCCTCTTCCAATCAGAGACAGGCTAGCTAAGAGCAAACTGGTAACTCCTCTCAAATTCTCACTTTGGGAGTAACTAGCAAGACACAGCTCTGTTCAGCACCTGTGGGACAGCTTCTTGGTAATCTTACATCAAGAACTGCCCTATTCTACCCACCCGATCATTGCCGGCTAGCTCACTCTGCAGACTGAGGTGGACCAGGCACACAAGAAGCAAGCAGAACTAACACAGAGACAAAACACGTCTCATCCCTCTGAACAGAGGAGCTGATTCTCACTGCTGCCAGCCAGGCTGGAACTCTAGACGCTCACGAGGATAGATCTCTGCTTTTCCACGAAGATGCTAAAATCCCTTCAGGAAGGACGTTAAACTAAATCCTCGAGCACCTGGAACACAGTTATTAGCTCATGATATCAAGTTCTCTTTCTTTTATTTTTCCTTCCTCCCACCTCTGACCTAAATAAAAACACATCCTGTACATCTGTGCCACTCCCTGTATTCACAAAGAGATCAAAGCAGCCGTCGATCAGCCTTCAAACCTTCTTCCCAACAATCAGCATCTCCCAGTCCAAACAGAGTTCCACCCAAGTGGCACAAGGCCACTTTATGTTGTCCCAAACATCTCCTGTCATATCCTACCTCCTGATCCAGGATGGAGGTTCATCACAAAGGGGAAAAAGGAAGAACAATGTTTATTGTTATGCAGAGATTCCCCAAAAATGCTATTTAGGGTATGTAATCTAGAAAAGTTTTTGCACTGAATCTAAAAAGCACATAGCTGATGCCTTTCCCATCAGACAGGGCCACTGTTACTGTGCAAAGGTTACTGAAACCCATCACAACTCTGCTTTACAGCACTAAACTGTGCTGTATACTAGGCAGCTTTACTTAGAAGTCAGTCACAATTTCTCACATGAGCACATACTCATCACCTCACACCTTGTGGGATGAGGTTATCGGTGAAGAACATCCGTTATAACCAGAGGAAGAAGTCATGACTCTTGATGAACTCTGGGTTGTGCAGTTAGGGGCTGTGCACTTTTTTTTTAATATAGACATGAGATGGTAGCATTTAGTCAGCTTCCAGTCACCTACACAGCAAAAGATTTTAACTTCACTTCACCAGTAAGTCTGCCACCTGGTACCGGTAATACCTTCTTCCTTGTCTGCACCATTTGTATAAAGCTAGAGATAGCATGATGTATTTGCTCAGCTAGATGCTGCTAATGGGGTGTTTTTAAGAACTCCATTAGTGGAACAAATCCAGGCTAAAACAAGGCTGTTCCTCCCTTATAGCAGCCTCCAGGTTTACAAGAAATCAAAATTTTTAGCTTTTTTTTTTTAAAAAAGCTGTTTGCTGCTTTTCCCCAAGATGTAGCAGTTTATGAAATGCCACAAGATCACTGTGTGATGCAATTATTTCCCCATCAGTTAGTGAAAAAAGTAAACAAGAAAAGCAGTAAAGAAACAGTTGAATCATGGGGTGTGCAAGGGCAGAGGGGAATTATAAAAAGGAGAACAGCACTCACTGGTTTTCACTTGGGAAAGATGAGGTTGGGAAAGAGGCAGGGTAGCAGCTACTCCATGAGTCGGCAGCCAGCATGGAATTCTGAAAAGAGAAATCAGAACAGTTACAGCAGCAGAAGTCTGGCATGATTACCTGCAGCTGCAGATCTGAGGCCAGGCTCATGACTTCTCTCCCTCAGTGCTTTCTACAAGCAGAGGTGGCTCTTCATCTCTCATAGTAGGAGAAATTGAGTGCTACACTCCTGTTTCAGCTTTTGAACCTACTTTCCTATTACTGTCCCCAGAAGGACAATAGGGTCAGTCCCCTTTCCTAGCCCTTTAACCTCAGACTCTGCAGAAAGCAAGCACCAACCCGTTAACTTGAAATTGGCTTGCATAGGTAAACACCCAAAAACATCATTCTTTTCTTTTTGCCTCCCCACCTCCCTAAACAGTCTCCAACATTAACGGGAAGCTTTTAGCTCAGCATGCACCACCAATACAATCATGGAAAGAATACAGTATCTTATTACACAGCTATAGATCAGTCTTTCATCTGTCCTTTTTTGTGTCCAAAGCAATGATACCTCATGCTTGAAGAAACATGCACTTGGTGAAATGGGCCTCTTTTTTTAACCTCTATATTCCTATATGTGACAAAACTCAAACAAGAGTTATGAACAAACAGAAAACTGCAAGAACATGTAAGCTATTTTGGGATAGAGGTTTGCTTTTTGCCCTGTTGAGAACAAATGCATCAGGGACCCGGTCTTGTTTTAGCAGCCATATCAGGACAAATACACCCCTATTCATCTCTGCCACTCTCAAAAAAGGCACAGCTGGACCCAGCAATAGATTTACTGTGTCTCAGAGAGACCAGCTGGGATAGAAACAAAGTTTGCAATTCTGCATAAACTCTTTAGTCCTTTCCTGAGGCGCCTGGCACCTACCAGCTTTTAGAGAGGAATTGTTTTAGTCACAGCCCTGCTTTCCTCCTCCCAATTCAAAGGCAGTAGACAGCCATCACCTCAACCCTCCTGAATTCCCAATCAATACTTCATGTCCCTGGACAGCTGCCTAGAAAGTCTGGTAAATGGCTCCTGTAAACATGCACAAGGACTCCCAGGATTTGACAGGCTGGAGTGCTCTGCTCAGACCCCTTCTGGTGACACCCTCCAAACAGCTTCTCCCTACCCCTCCCCGAGAAGCTGCTGGGGCCCTTACCTCCATGGCTGGCACAGCAAGCTGCGAGCGGAGGCCGGGGATGCTGTAGAGTGTATTGCCTGACTGCTGGTGCTCGTGCTGCGGATAGTTCTTCCCCCCGTCCATGGCAGGGTGTGCTGAGGGCATCAGCCTGCGTCCTGCCGCATGAAGTCCTCAGGGCAGGTGGAACAGGCTACAGAGTGGTGGAAGGTTCTTTATCTGTGCTCTTCACCCTGCACCATGTCCTAGGGTGGAAAAGAAATGCTCATTTAAATTTTAAGAAAGGGGAGGGAAAAAACCCCGCTTCTAAGACCAAATGTAGCTAAGAGATCGGTAAACAGACATCAGTCCGTGAAATGCCTGCTGCCTCTTTATAAAAGAGAGGTTTTTACTGGGAAACAGAGTTCTCAAATATCACCACACCTGGAATTCACCCAGACCTGCAAACTTACATTAAACACACCTCTCTGCCTTACTGCAAACACACTGCGGAAGTCTGGTAGATCATCAACAATCATCTGTGATTTTTGCAGTAGACACACAGCTGGTTTTTAGCTTGAGGAATTTTCTTGTCTAATATACAAAAAGATTCTGCCCTTCTGTGCAAACTCATGACAATCAGTTCCCCCAAATTGCTTGTTTTCATGAAAACATGCTACGTAGGTGGAACATCGTTCCACAGAGTACCAATGGCCGTGCTGAGCAACGAGTGAATCACCTCGCACGGTCAGAGCGTGCTCACATCTCCGATCTCGCTGTACTTTGATGTCTCCCTAATTTCATAGCAGATGTTCAGTGTGCACTAATACTTTTCGCCACTGCTATGCACAAAGGTCAAACTGGATAGTATACTTTTAGCATTAATACTATTAATCTAACAAATACAAGAATTTATCAGCTGTCTTGCATTTTCCCTGTTGCTAGCAAGATGATATTTCAGAATCATGCTTGCTAAAGCAAGAGTACTGTTCTGGCAGGGATTAACGTAACGATAAGACATTGCCTTCAGTGCAACTTCTCAGTCAAAACCTCCAAAGTAAGTTCTGATTTTTTTTTCCGTCGCTAAATTCTCCATAACCCCAAAGGACACCAATTTCCAATTTGATTTAATGGATTTAAAAAGAGATGGTAAAAGCAACCTATACAACCAGAGCAAGCAAAAACCATCTGTGACATCTCTACTTCCTCTGCACCTTTCTTGGCCCCTCTTCTGCCTCCCATGACCCTGTCTGCCACCAGAAGCCCACAGCATGACAGCCAAGTAAAAGAAACTTGCCAATATGTTCTCATCGAGCAAGCTAGCCAAGCAGAAAAACTAAGTAGCACAAACTGAAGCTGCAATTTAAAACACACCAGCTTTGATCATTTAGAAGATACTATTTGCTAGAAGTAGTATTTTTGAAAAGTCATTTCTGAGTCAGAGTCCCTTTAAAAATAAGTGACCTTTCACCAGACAAAATTATTTCTGCATTTGTAATGGAAAGCGAAATTAAAGTGACTCTTTCTTTCTCTGGTGGCAGCAGCCATGCCAGGATTGCCCTCTGAGCAGGGCTCGCATGTGCATGCTGCAGAACCCGCAGGGGACTAACGACATCTCCGCCAAGGCCAGGGTGGAGAGGCTGACACGGATCCCTCGATGAAAAGTTACCAGGCAAAGCCCTCGCATTCGGGGGACTTTCTGGGTGAAGAGCAGAGACCGACAATCCTGCTGCCTCTGCTCCTCTAACAAATTGCAGGCACACAAATGCCTTCACAAGACGCGGGTTTCCAGACTGAATTAAATCATTTGCCAGAGGCTAAGCACTTTGCGGTCTAAAAAAGTATTCCCCCTTTTATTTTAGCTAAAGAGGTAGTCACACTGGGATGCACATGGTTTATGTAAGCTCACAAGCCCGTGCTGGATGAAAGCTGTGGCTCATCGGGGTGGGGCTGCAGAGCAGAAGGCAACTTCCCCAGGAGCAGACTAGCCAGCAGTGGCTTTAAACAGACTGCAGAGTTTGCCAATCCAATCTTTGCCTCTTCCCACAGCCTGACAAATTGTAAAACACCAAAAAGGGGAGGGGGCGGGGGGAGAAAGAAAGAAACTAAGTGACCAAGACACCTTTAGGTGCAAGCTCTTTCCCTAGGAAAGCACAATGAAACATCACCTCCAGAGAATAAAGTTTATACACCAGCAGAAGTAACACCAGGCTACCTGAAAAGATCATTAAGCTACAAAAATCTCAGACCATTTTAATTAATCGCTAACAGAATAAATACTCTTCACAAAGGCCTGGGATCACCTAGATCCTTTTCACTGGCTTTATTTCACCAGAGATTTACTGCAGTCTCATTCTTTTACAAGCACAGGGTTTCTTTTTACTACACCATAAAATCCACACTCAGGCTTTATAGTCCATAAGCCCAGGAGCAAAAAATAGCTAAAAACACTTAGCTAGCACCCCAGCATCCTAATTAATATTGTTATACTGGCCTCAGGCCTCTTGATTTATTAGCCAAACATTAGCACCAGAGTTCCCCAAATGCAGCCTGTCGACCACTTGTAGTCTTGAAGCCTCATTAGAAGCTGCTTAATCACAGCTTTCCTTGACAAAAGTCAGCTCACCAGCAGGGCTGCAGAAGCAGCAGCATTACTAGCGGGTGCTCTGGCCCCACTCATGCACGAATTAAGAGATGATGCTGAAGTCCTATTATTTAAGGAAAACCTGCTTTACATTACATCTCCTGAAGACAAAGGGCTGCAGATTAATTTCCTCAGGCAGCCCAACATCCACCTCCCACCTATCAAGTGGCTCTGCATACAAAAGACTGCGAAGACATTAAAATATTCAAGGACTTCTTCCTCCCAAGCCACATGATTTATTGCAACAGAACTCAGGAACAGGGATGCATAAATGCACACTTTGACCCCAAGCCCATTGTGAAGAGATGCAGTAAAAAGCTTCACCAGCAAGAAATGAAACAACCTCTGCTTCAGCATGATAGCTACATAATCGTCCCAGGGGATGCTTTCCTCTCTGGGCTTTAGGGCTGCTTTCTTCTCTTCCTTTAAATTGTTCTCTGATGCCACTGGTGGTCCACAAGAGATCCTATGAAATTTTAAGTTATATCTAAGGAAGAAAGTAATAACAGCCAAGACAAACTTTTATCATGACTCCACTTATCTCCAGTGCACAAAACGGATGAAATTGAAGGGTTTGCTTAAAAAATAGCCCTGCTTCATTCCTTCTTCCAATCATAAAATTCACAGCTTTTCTTCTTGTCTTAGTGTATTTGACAAGAGGACCTAGATTATAAATTAAGCCTGTGCTACAACATCCCAATCCCCAAATGAAGCAGTGGGGAGCAGAGACCTACAATGAGGTTTGTTTTCCACTTCCATCAACCTGCTCTAAGATCCTCCAGCCTTCCAGCTCAAGAGAGACATTGGCGGTACAAGGCTGTAAAGGAGACAAAAGTAACAGGAAAAACTTCACGAGGTTTTCTTCAAATGCTATACAGAGCTACAAATGGCATAGTTTTGGTTTTCGGGGGGAGGGTCCTTTTTTTTTTTTTTTTTTAAAGATTACCTTTAAATACTGCTCAGCTGTTCCTCAACAGAGCTGGTGAGGTTTGCTGATCTAAGGGTCAACGTCACTGACTGCTTTAGAGATACCAATATCTTCTGGTGCCTTTAACATATTGCATCTGTTCTTTTCACCAGAGACTTCAGGGGTCTTGCTGCCTTTTTTTTCCCTATTTATAACAGCTTTCGATAGGAAATTAGAAGCAGTTATTCCCGTAACAGCTGTAGCAAATATACAGCTTTACTTACACATCCAAAGTAACTTATGAAGGGTAAAATCAATAGCAGAATTTCTCCCTGCCTGCTCTACATTATCTTGTGCCTTGACAACACCAGATTTCACTAGCCAGATTCTCTGCACAGCAGCGCCTTTCTCTAGAACAGCATTAGTTCCTTAGGAAAATTCGTGCACGATAGATCATACCCAATTAGTAAAACGAAGGAAAACTGCTTAAGGAACTGTGAACTTCTACGCTTGAGCAATGTTCAGATGGTAAAAGGCAACACATTGAATTTGCATGACATAATTCCTCCGAAGAGATCAAAGTGAACAGCAGTCCAGCCTTATAGATGGGCAACCCAAAAACTAGAGATCTTTTGTTCGGAGATGCCAAGAAAATCAGTAATGCAGTTAATGATGAAACCCAGATGTTGTGGACTCCCAGTCTTGTCCTTTAGGCCACACCAAGAGGATGAATCCCCTCAACATTTTCTAGTTAACCCAAAACAAAACAGTGCACTGCTGGAGAAACATTACCTTAATGCACAAATATCACACAACAGCTCTAATAACCATCCCAAGGCTGCTATGAACTGTCCACCCACGTGAGCTCCTTGCTAGTTCCAACAAATTCAATCATGCCCTGTCACCATTTACTTATACAGAATGAACCACTAAAAAAGTCTTGAGTACAAACATGGAAATAAGAAAGCTGGAATACTCTATCACCTTGGTTTATGGTGGGGGGTATATCCCAAAATACATCGAAGCATCAGTAACAGCGGGAAGGGAAGCAAGAGGCATCAAGAATTCACTCTACACCTTGCACCCTTCCATCCGTTGCCTCAATGCCAGAGGATGCTGAAGGCACTTCTTGGCCAACCAGGAGAACAGCACCAGCGACACAGCAGCAGAGCACACGCTGGACGTCACCAAACCCAACCTTCTCCACCCCGCCAAAGCTTCGGTACTGCAAAAGAATCTTCTATTCTCTGTGCAGGAAGGCAGCGGTTACATCAGGTTCCTGGGATGATTAACATGGAGTTTGTAATAGCTCTCACTATAAGCTCATGCTCTAATAAGAGGGCTGCTGTCTGGCTTACAGACTCAAATTCTGAGAAAAAAATAAAGAAAAAACTGACTAAAGCCAGTTTCAGATTATCTATGTGAGCCCGGGGACAGCAGGACAATACCCGTCACGGGGACAGGAGAAGTGGAAACAGCCTTCGGTATGCGCTTGTCTTACCATCCTCCAGGCAGACTTGTCACGGAAAACCGTGAAAATCAGCAAGTTCCTTGCAAGCCAAAGCACTCTCATTTCCACATCCCATCCTGTTGTAACAATAAAAACTGATAAACACAGAGGCCCACAGTTTACAAGTGAACCGTTACAGCAAACTTTTTCTTAAGCATTTTTCCACTTCTCTTACCAAATATACTCCAACAAACTGACAGTTCCGACCATTAATGCAAATCAGAGCTCTCTAGCTTAAGATCATTTCTAGTACAGAAGCATGCAAGTGGCCTACCAGGATTTATTTTTTTTTATATATGTATACTAGGGTGCTATCAGCAACTAATTTGACTTGGAAATATTAGAAACTCCAAGGCCAACAGTGAACAAAAATTTAGTTCTTAACTAAATCAAAAATTTGTTAAATCAAAAATTTTTGATCTTAACAGTCAAAAACGCTTCTAGTTACATAGACTAATACTCATTTTTTCTAAAGTTTGAGAGTAACCTCTAGTACCATCTAAGATTCAAACCATAGAGTTAAAACTCTTTCATGAGTCACAGATGAAAAAAACTTTTGAAAAATCTCCCCTGCCCTGTTAGTCTTTGACAACCAGACTTGGGATGTCTGCTGATTATTCACTTATAAAATTTCTACTTAGGGAAAAAAAAAAAAAAAAAACACCACAAGCAGAGTGCTACTACCAAATTCAAGAATTGACTCAAATTTTTCATAGCACTAGAAAAATAAAGAATGCAGAATCATGGAAAACAGCAACCTTGAACTCAATGACATAAGTCATGTTAGGACCTCATACCGAAACGAACGACGGTGTGTGGCATACGTCATGTCCCTGTGAGCGCAGGAAGTGGTCATCAGTACCAAGATGTACCAAACACTAACAAGAAATTTCAAAAAGCTTCCAAAGTGGATTATGCTTCAAAATATAACTGCAAAGTAATTAGACTAATTTTACAGATGGGCTATTTGTCATATAGAATTAGTTAAAGCACTCCAGTGCCATGATAACTATCCAGGGAGCAATATGACCAAAGAAACAGAACCCACACCAAAAAACAAACAAAACCACTACACACCCCAAACAGTGCAAGGATAAATCCACCTTACAAAAAAAAAAAAAAAAATCACTGGAATGGATTTTTTTCACTCCTTGCCACAAAACCAATATAATTACAAAAAATTATCTCGAAGCACAATCTATAAAGCTGCTTGCTTACAACCAAGCAGAGACATTTTCTAGAATCACCAAAGAGGAAGCTCCCGTTACCAGCAGCTGTGTTAAAGAAGGCATAAAGGGTAAAGGCTGGGAGAGGAGAACACCAGCTCTACAGACCAGCACCTGGTACAAGTGGTAGTTGAGACAGAAAGTAAGGGAACCCCAACAACACAAGGATAAGGTGCCTAACTTCAAGAATGTCAGTAATTTTCTTCTGGAAGCACTGCTAACAAACAGCAAAGTGATCTCCCAGATTCAGAGTGATGGCACTCAAGCAATGATTACATGACCCTGAAAAAAAAACATCGGACTTGCTCCTTTACGGCTGAGCAGACTATGTTTAATAATGAAACTGGTTCCCTGCATAGTGTGATAAAGCCCCGTGAGCAATTTGATTATATCACGATTTCTTCTGATTAAGCTATAGGAACAGTTTCAATATTAGTAACAGTTTGCTTAAAGGTTTGCTATTCAGCCCAGGCAGTAAGGGGCCGCTTCAGTCCAGAATTCCTGTGGAATTCATTGTGCCTAGAGGTTACAGAGCACAAATTTATATTTTTAACAGCTTGAGCTTTTTAGGAATTTGTGGGACCAGCACTGCAGCAGACAATTTCCAATTTTAAAAACATAATGAACTCCTCTGCAATCATCAGGATCGATAGAGCTGTGGGTAAGGGCTCAGTTCATGGTTATCTGCAATCAAGAGAGGTGAAAACAACCCATTGTACACCAGTAAATGCAAGCACTTCCTCCTGTTCTGTTTCAGTCTTTGTTCGCGTTATTTTAAATTGTCTCCATTAAAGAAAGATAGCTAGGAAACCACAGGTATGCAAGGAACAGTGAGAGCTAAACCTGCTGATCGTGAATTACCAGGCACTCGATAATGACAAAAAGACCTCAGAAATTTGATCTAGTTCCTTCTCCCGCTTGCAGATTAATTCTCCTCCCACCTGCCCACCCACACACATGGAGCAGAAAGGGAGCCCCAAACCTCATGCCCCTACCCCACTCCATCCACTCCTTCCACCAACGCGCTGCCACTGGTGAACCATCGACATGGGCACCCACAGGAGCTGCAGCTGGAAGGAATTCTTCAGAATACAATTAGTATATAACTGCCCAAAGAAATGGGAACTTAACACTACGGAACTCTCAAAAGCCATTTTTATGTCTCAAGCACCAAGCTAGCTTCAAGTTCCTCTTTAATGTTTCTCTTTGCCATATTTTTGGACAGTTTAGACCAAAGAGCATTTTTGCCTTGAAGGATGAGAAAGGAAGGCTTCGAATCAGAGCCCCCATCGCTGCCATTGGCAGCAACTCACTCCAAGAAACAAGAAAACCAGGGGAGAGAAGCTAGGATCTACCCTTCAGATATAGTCATGGTCTCTTTGCAGAGCTACCATGAGGCTCCATCACATTTAGACTAGGGACTAGCAGACAAAAGATAGTATCCGAGTACAGAAGTTCAACACAAACAGAAGTATCAGATCTTTTCCCTGCAGGTAAGTCAAAATACGAATGGAAATACCATTTTTCCATTCTCTCCACTATTTGCAACTTAACTCTTTTTAATGAGGTAAATCCAGTTCTTTGCAGAGCTACGTTAAATACAGTACTGCTTAAGTATCTGAAACACTGTTGGAAAAGGAATTTCAAGTTGATTCACAAAGAAGGCAGAAGTTAATGCAGAAACAGAAAATAATGTGGGTGACTCACTCCAGCTCTCTACTATTCTTAAGCAAAAGACTAGTGAATTTATATTTGAAAGCCAAAGAATGCAATGTTTGTTCCTTACCAGGACCTATCCTAGAGGACAGACTTATACCGATTGCATGCATTTACCTCAATGAAAACATAGAAAGGAAGAATATGTCTCCAACCTTGCAAATTAGAAAGCAAGAAAAAAAGTGAGCCCGATGCACAGAACGTCAAAGTAATATCAGAAAGTTACAGAAAAGAAAGGAGAAAAATCTAACCTTAGGCAGATGAGGAATACGACTCAGTCCATTACAAACACACAGGATAACATCAATCTAAAAGATACTTCTTACCTGTGATGAAAGCAGAATCACTTTAGGGCATCCTAACCCAAGCACTTTAAGCCACCTTGATCTCCTGAACACTTTCAGCAAGGAAGAATGCACTTGGGAGGATTTGTTCTGTACAGACTTAGAGCTATAAGCATGTAGGCATAGCATTGCCAGGCTCATGAGAAACACTGAGAAGGAAACAAGGCAAACCTTGCTACTTACCTGGGCTATGCAACTCAATACAGAATTGCAGTGTGAAACAATTTATTTGACAGATTAACTGCTGGAATTAGATAGTCTGTAAATAAAGGAAAGAAGAATTGAGATAATTCCAAAGCTTCTTGCCAGATCTCTGCAAGATATATGGTGGGGCAGGCAAAAGAACGAAAAGGGCGGGCTTTACCCTTCAAGCAGTGCTAGCTCCTCCTCATTTGAAGCTTAGACCATACGGGGCGGGGGGGGGAGAAATAATCAAAAACAGCTTTTTGGAGGGAAAAGTCCACTTTACAAGAAAATACTAACTGTCCCACACAGGTAGAATTAAAGTAAGTCAGTCAGGTTTAAATTAGCACATAACAGACTTAATTAATTTAAGTGCCAGGAAAAACAGAAGTTGAAAAACAACACACTCTGAGACAGGTCAGGTTGCAAGGACTGTAAGAGAAAGAGGCAAGAACAAGGAACAGAACAAGGAACTGCAGTTGACAAAGTCAGGGCAAAATCTGATTTACTGGGAAAGAGCACAGTGGCCATACTTATATTATGCAGGTCTGCCATGGAAACAGCCATACCATTAGCAAGGAAAAGCCATACAGCACGGCCAAGTGCATCCACATATGGAGACGGACTGCACAGACAGTGACTGCCACCTCATCACACAGTAACAAGCACAGGCCCCAAAGCACAGCTAGTAGGAAAAGGAGGCTCACCTCCCCATCAGCCTCCCACCCCTCCCAAACACCAACAGGGTCATTCTTCTCCCCATCATGAGGGGGATCAACACTGGCATAAAGCACCTTTGCACCAACCAAGGCCTGTGCTGCACCCAGAATCACGCTGCCTGTCACTGGGACACTCCTTGGTGCTGTCTGGATACTTGTGAGAGTCACAGTGGCCTTAATTCTTGCACAGAAATGCAAGGCTAAATAATGAGAGGGAAAAAGCTTAATCTGGAGTCTTGTTGCTGGCATCTGCCCCAATGTGCCATTCCCTAAATTTCCAAGGATTAATATTAGGCAATTAAGTGGCACAGCAGCTTTAGGAACAACAGAAACGTTTGTTAATCTATCCACTGACATAAATTGTCTTAAATCTTCCACAGATACTTTTGTTTCAAGGCTGCACAATTGAAGTTAATTGCTGATGCTACCTGCAATGCTGACCTCACTTTTCATTCATTCAGCTCACAATGACTCCAGAACATTCTCTCTCCTGCTTCCCTGGACTCTCAGTTTCTCCACCAGCAGAGCTGTCAGGTCCTCACCTCACCGTTCCAAGTTTCGCATTACCTCCTCACAATGAAGCGGCTGTAAAGCAGACAGCTGCTCCCTCCGCTCACAGGCTGCTCTCACTCTAACAGTCTGTCTCCAGATTCAGATGTTCTTCTCTTAGCAACAAAATATTGGTCCAAGAGGGACCCAGACAGGCTCGAAGTAAAGCTTGCTTGCAGGGCAGTGACAGATTCCATCTGTCCCTGCTCTTCCACCTGTAAGAACAGATATGACTATTTCTGGACAGAGCAAAAATGCCTCCCCATACACTACACACGCTTCTGCCAAGAAACACTCAGCACATTTTTGTGTAGATCTATACAGCATCACCCTCACACAACCGTGCACTGAAATTTCCAAAGCGTAAACACGCAAGCCCCGTAAGGCAGAGCTCAGGCTGAAGTAGTCCAGCAGCTCAGACAGCAAATGCACAAAATGGCTCTCAAAAGCAGGGGCTTGAACAACCCCACCACCAGCAGGGCAGACCCCAAGCAAGGCACCTGGGATCATTGGGGCCGCTCCCCTTCTCACACCTGTCACTAATATGGTCCTGGAATAAAACAAACCATGGCAAGAGTATGATGGGTGCTGGCTGCCAGCTAACACAGCAGCCACGGCACTCAGCACAGCCAAGGTCTGGCAGCAGTGAAGCACACCTGGACAGAGCTGTAACACAAGCCCAATACAAGCGGTAATGAAGTCAGTCTCAGGAGCACACCTGCAAGGTAGAAATGCACTATTACACTACTTAATTAAAGGGGAAGAGAAAAGCACAAAGAACTTAGCTGGCTAAGGTCAGAAGCCAGGAAAACACAGGTCCCCGATTCTCTACACTGTGCTCAACCCCCAGTTTCAATCACAGGAGATGTTGGAAGAAACACCCTCCACTGGAGCTGAGCAGGTCTCAACGTTCTGTTTCACATGCAGCTACTCACAGCGGAAGAAATACTCCAGGACATCAAAGCCTGCTTCCCTATTGATCATAAGCACACAAACACCCTTTCAAACCCACCAACCTTCAGGAGTGCTCAACATATACTTTCTCTGTGAAAGAGGCATGTATTTGCCTCTTTCATAGCTATATGTTTACAGACCTTGATCGTGGTACCAAAAAAGACTGACGAGTTTTAAGTTTTAAGCTGAAAAAATGTTTCAGGAGAATGTAAAACTCCTAATTAAGCCTAGAAGGCTTTCCTGAGAGATCTAGACTCTCACAATCAAAAATCACAGCGCAGTATTCAGTGACTACACAGTTAGTTCTTTATTACAGTGTCGCTATTCAAAAAGCTTTAAACCTGTGTCAGCATTTTTATTATAGACCCTCCATTTCAGGGATCTATAACTTAACCACTGAAAAGGCCTATTCAGTCAGTAAACACAACCCTCAAACACACCACATGTCCACTATTTTAAAGAAAAAAATTAAAAAATATTCCTGTCCATGTATACTTTAGTATTAAAAAAAATAAACGCGATGAAGTAGCTGTAGTTTTTCAATGAACGTCCAGTCTGGCAGACACAGCCTGTCCCATGTCTGGCACATGACGAAACATGACGCTTGGTCCTGCTGTTTTTGTTCCAAAGTCAGCAGGGATTAATGGGGGGATCCACTACGTGGAGAGCTCAGCAAGCACAAAACAAAACATCAACACTCAACAGCAAGCAACCAGGCAGCTAAAGGGAAGGACAAATGGTTTTCCAGGAGAAGTCTATTCGAGGATGAGGATGCAAGATTCTGAAAAAGGTAAAGTATGGGGGGAAATGGCATTTAGCAAAACATTAAGAATTTCTAGGTTTTTTTTTAAAAGGTACGAGTTCATACATGAGAAAAATCCACACATGGGACTCAGCAAAATCTTTCAGAACACTTTTTAAAGAATCAGACTTGAGATCTAAAGAAAAAAAAAAGTTGCAAAATGCACTGGCCGTGCCATGTCCTGTCAAGTTCTGTGGGTTTACCGTTACATTTTCCTTTATAAAGAAAAAATATCTTCTCTTTCAGCTGGCCTCAAAGCCCAGCAAAAGCATGAGTATGATTCCAAGAACAGGCAAAACACTATTGAAGGAAGCAGGTGGGGGAAGCATATCTTTCTTTTTCAGCTTTGGTCAGCCATCCTGGCTACTACATGAAACAGCCCCAGATAAAAAATGCCACTGTTTAATTAGACAAAGACCCTCTAATGCCCATCACAGTTCTGTTAACTTCATCATCTGATACTGGGCAAGCTGGCAGGCAGAATGCAGTGATTTCAGGCACTCCAGGATAATGCCAGCTTTGCACTACACCAGTGCTAAGCACCATGATTTCAGATGTTTTTAGGCTGCTGCTTTGGCAACAATTGAAAACGTACTTTAGGCAATTCAAGCATTCTTCCTTTAAGGAATACTCACGCTGGTGTTTGAATGAGACTTCATTCAGTTTTGCAGCTACAAGTATAGGCTTATTTTAGGAAAATGAGGGGGTAAACATCAAGCAAATAGACCTCTGTCAAAAAAAGAGCAAGCGGCAGAGATAAGAACAAAATTCAGGCTTCCAAAGCCTCCAGCTGGCATCTTACCTAATGAACTCTGCAAAAAATCTTTACTGCTTTATGGGATGCGCAATGTTCCCTGAACTAAAAGCAAAAGTATCAGCACATAATTTTCCACTTAGAGGCGTTCCCATCACCAGCTGCTCTCAGTTCAGACATACCCACACAGGTCAGAGCGAGCTCAGCGTTTCAGATGACATGTAGATAATCCACAGAAGACAACTGCACAGGTATGGCCGGTATCTTTCTGCCCACTAAATTTACAACAGTAATAGCGCACAGGCCAGAAAAAACCCTTACAGGCACTGAACCCGCAGAACTTGCCCTTCAAAAGAGCATCTTAATTGTAAAGAGAGCATGCTAACTTGAAGTCACAGTTCTTATGCTGATATTTATGGTTACTTTGGAGAAGGGAGCTCTTTCTGAAGACTTGCGTTAGTATTTAATTATGTTAAGAACTGAGTACGCCGGTGACCGCTAACAGCACTAGAGTTAAGAGCCTGTTAGCATCAGCTCTATTTTTCAGAGGCTCTTAATTGGGCCATTAAGAGCTACACCACAACAGGCAAACTTGGCAAGCAAGGCCTTGCCCCGACACCCGTTTCTATTTTCACAATACCCGGTTAAAAGGCAGCAGGAGTGCGGGAAAAACGCGAGCGCGATGGCTTTTGCCACCTCGGCGGCTACTCGGGCGGCGGTTCCCTTTCCAGGATCAGGCCTGAGCCAAGAGACCGACCCTTCCTCGGGAACCGGCACCGGGAGAAGCGGCGGCACGTTCCCTCTCTCCCCGCGGGGCAGGAGCGGGCCAAGCACCCCCGGAGCAGCCCGGGGGGAGCCGCGGTCCCCACCCCCCCAGGACCCCTCAGCCTGGCCCGGCCGCACGGAGCGGGCCCCGGGGATCTCCGCCCGCTGAAGGGACCGGGCCGGGGTGCGGCCGGTGGCGGCCCGGGGAGACCGAGCCCTCAGCCCCGCCGGCCCCGGGGCAGGCCCCGCGACCCAGCCTCCGGGGAGAGCCGGCCCGCAACGAGGGGAAAGCGGAACGCGGGCGGCCCTTACCTGTGTCCCGGGGCGGGGCGGGGGGGGGAGACTCAGGCTCCCGCCCGGCGGCTACGGCCTCTCTCCGCTGTCGTTATTCACTGCGGTCGCCATCTTGGGCGGCAAGGACTTTCCGGCGGAAGTGGGCGGGGCCGGGTTGGCGGAAGCGGGACCGGGTGGCGGAAGCGGGGCCGGGCCCCGGCCGGGGGGAAGCAGGTAAGGAAGGGCCCGGTCCCCCCGGCCGGGGAAGGGGCTTCGGGGCCCGGTCCCCCGCCGCTTATCCCCACGGACAGCGCCTGAGCCGCCATCCCGCCCTACCGAGCGTTCTCCTGCCCCGCACGTCGCTCTGCTGGCGGCGGCGGGGAGCCGGCCCGGCGACGGGGTGGGTCTCGGTAGGCCCAGCCCAGCCCCGCAGGCCCTTTGCTGCGACAGGGGCCTCCCGGCTGGAGCCGTCGATTCCAGGAGGAAAACCGGAGTCTCGGAGGGGGCCGGGCCACTCACGCCTGCCCGCAGACCGAGCGGGCACTGGGCGAGTCGTTTTCCTCGCCAAAGGAAAGGAAATTCCTGCCCGTTCTTACCTGCAGGACAGGGGCAGCAGCTCCCCGCCCGCAGAGGAAGCGGGAGAGCTGAAAAGGGAAACACTTAAATCCCGACCAGCTCCCAGGGAATGCCAGCTCGCCGCCACCCCACAAGAGCCACGCTCTAGGAATTACTGCAGGTCGGACGAAGTGCTGAATCACGGAGCTGAAAAATAAACTGTTCTGGCAAATCACCCCCTGCTCCTTGCTTCCTTCTCCCTCCCACCCATTCTTGTAATTTTTAATTTTAATTTCCCATTGCTTATGTTGGATCTCTGCCCCTTTTAAGTCCCAGGATAAAAACAAAAATCCTGATGGGGTCATATAAAAAAGCCTGCCAGACAGGTCTATTTTTACATTGGCATCTCTAACACAGCAGTGGCAGGAGAATACCTCGCGTGTGATTTATCCCCGAGAAGGAAAGCGCCGGCAGACCAGAACCGCCGCTATCTGCTCGGCCTTTTGAAACATCAGGCTCTTGCCAAAGGCACCGGCGGGAGGGAAGGGGGGACCTTGACCGGGGAGGTCTGTGACACCATGGCTGGAGCAGGGACGGGGCGAACTCACTGCTCTGGCGCATCGAGAAGCTTTGCTGGCACACGGGCTTGGCACTCCGGTTTAACCTCCAGACTGGGTTCCAGTATGGGGACGATCCCATTGATAACGGGGAACCCAGCTGGGTAACGGGAAACACCCCAGGCTCTGCACTCACAGCGAGGCGCAGGCTGGCATGGTGTGGGCAGCCCGGATTTAGGGACATGTAGGAGTCCTCATCTAATGAGGCCAGGGGGAAGAAAAGACCCTTTTTGGGAGCTGGGTGGATCCGAACCCCGTTGCCACCGGAGCAGTCACCACGGGACCCTCTGAAGGGGTTCAAGGGGTCAGGGACCCTGGCTTTGCCGGGGTTTGCATGGGAACCCCAGCAGCACGAGCCTGCCCAGTGGCTGGCTACCAGCTGAGACAGCGTTGCACCCATCAAAGGAGCTGTCTTCAAAGGAGACAGTGAGAACAAAAAGTTTGGGGTTTCTCACAGCAGCTCTGGAGGAAGGCAGCCCGCCTCCCGCTCAGCGCTGCCAGGGAGTCTTGTGCATGTGCTTGGTTGGACACAGGCACGATTGGCTGGTCCCATTCCCTCTTCCAGGAGCTGATCACCTCATCTCGGGGAGCTTTAGAGCCAACAGCAGCAAAACTTCAGGCTCCCTCCCACAACCTGCTGCCATTAGCAGACAATGTGCCTGAACCTGAACCCCAGCCCCCTAAATCAGCCAGGAAACGCAGATCCCCCTCTCCCAACGGCCATGACATGTATGGCATGGCCAGAGCACCCCAAACCCAGACCCCCACCCCACAGGCTCTGCCCTGGGGAAGGGCAGTGCTGCCTCTGGTGACATCCCCTCCCCAACCCCGAGGGGAAGGTTCCCTTTCTCCTGCTCAGTTTGTCACGTTTGGGCTTTTAATCCCATCATTGAGCGCTGCTCTCAGAAGACTTCATTCATTTGCACACATTAATTAATCAAAGCAATTGTGTCGTACTTCCTGAAATATCCTTTCTCCAGGGCTTAACACCAAAGGCTCTGGCTCTGTTAAATCACGTCCCTGTAATAAATCACCCTGCTCTGACTCTTGCCCCACACAGCAGCTGCAGCCCTGGGCACACTGGAGGTGTGAACAGCATCCCTGCAGGCCAGGCAGGGCTGTCCTCATCCCCTCCAGGCTACCGGCCATCTTATCTGAGAGCAATTGCTGGAGTCTAGGGAGCCACGCATTTCAAGGGTCTAAAATCCCCTAGAGCTATTTATTTAGCACAATACAAATATGAATAAGTAGATACGCTGGAAGAACACATACTGATCCATTCAGCAATGAACCAGTCTCCTCCCGTAACCACCAACGCCTCTGCAGCTGGTACCACAACTACTTATTTCACTTACTGCAATCGCCACCTCCCCCTCCCCGTCCCATTTTAGCCTGGTTCCCATTTTAGACATGAACCCGCTGGCCCTGCTCCCCAGCCCACGGTCCCTGGGGGCCACCACTGAGGAAGCCCTGCCAAGCCAGCAGCCCTGAGGTGCAGGCTCTGCCCCGGTGTGCTCCCCCCATGGAGGGGCACAGCCTGCGAGGTGCTGCCACGCTTCAGATGCATGGGATGCCCGTGCCCCACAGAACCACCAGTGCCCCCCACGCTCTGGCTGCAGGCAGCTGGTGCTGCACCATGAGATGGTTTCAGGGAGCTGCTCCAAAGGCAGCTGGTGCCTTGCCTGCTCCTGGGCATGCCCCAACCCACCCTGCAGCCCTCCCTCTCCTTCTGCAACAGCATGGCTCCCTGGGCAGGGGTGCAGATAAAGCCTCTGCCCTAATTGCCACATCTTAATAAGGGAGGGGAGGGCTGTACTGGGGCTCTGGTAGGGTAAGTGTAGGGATGGGGAGGCTTAGTTTGGGGGAAAAGCAGGTGGTGGGGTGGGTGCTGATGGGGAATGTCTTCTCCTGAGCATGATGCTGCTGTTCCAGCAGCATAAGGAGGAGGCAGCATCTTGGAGGGGACCCCAGTGTGAGTTTTTTTTGTTGAACCTCTTGCTGCTGTGACACAAGATAGGTGTCTCCCAAACACTCAAAGCCACGAGCCTGCAGCATAGCCCCTGCCGCAGGCAGCAATGAGCTGTGGTTTGGTTGCCTTCACCTGCAGCCCCCAGAGCTGGGGAGCAGGCAGGGATGCTCTGCCTTCCCTGGCACCCCCCTGTGTGGGGTGTCACTTCCATGGTGGCTCTGTCTGCCCTGCACCTCCCTGCTGGGCAGAGCTGTGATGGGCTGGAGAAGAAACCCCTGAGGAGGGGATGAAGTAGAAGTGAGGCTGGTCTGGGGTGGTGGGACTGGGGGCACTGTGGCTGCCCTCTGCCTGTGCTGCTGGGATGTGAGGAGGGGAGAGGAACATGATGTGCCGGGGACATGGCTGAGCTGTGTGCTGATGCTTTGGCCCTTGCGAGGGAGGGATGTCCCTGGGAAAGGGTCTACCTTCTCCAGAAAAAGCCCTTCCTGGGCAGCTGGGTCCCTGGGGGCACCCAGTCCCAGGGAAACAGGGTCAAAAATGGGACTTTTAGGGCCCTAATCTTGCAGACTTTGTTCTTGTGCACGCTGTGGAGCAGCTCTGGCAGTGTCTGGGTGAGCCTGGCTGCTGTTGCACACAGCCGGTTCCTGTTTTTTCCCACAGCCTGGAAATCCCCTGACTTTCCGCCGGGGTGAGGAGAGAGGAGCCCTGCACCCAGCTGGTCTCATGCCTCGCCGCAGCTTCGGGAAGAGGTGGGCATGGGGACAGACCAGCAGCCCCAGTGCCAGGGTCCCATCTGTGCTGGTTGTGGGGCTGGACCCATGCAGGGAGGCAGGGACTGGACCTGGCAGGGACCAGCCCGGGGTGGGAGAGTCCTGCAAAACCATCTTGTGTTTGGGCAGACCCTTCCTTCTCCCCCAGGCTGGGAAGTGGGGCTGTGGCCGAGGGCTCTGGGCTTTGCCCTGTCCGGTGGAGGGGATGAGGGGACAGCAGTGGCTGCGCACCATGCAGCGGCCTGCATGCGATGAGCGTTGTAGGTCTCAGCCTGATTCCCCTTGGCTCCTGGGCAGGCTGACCTCCCAGTTGGAGGTGAAGATGCTGGTGCAGCCACCAGCCCCTGATGGGGCACAGTGCTGGGGCATCTGGGGACGCCCCATGTGTGCTGGGGGCAGCCCTGCAGTGAGACCCTGGCTTGCCCCACACACCAGCTGCCCATTCCTGAAGGGTCAGGTGGGATTTTGCCTCTGGGGGAGCCTGTTTTCCTGCCACCCCAGCGGGGCAGGCAGCAGGACTGGCAGGGAGCAGAGTGCGGCTGACGCAACACAGATACGGAGCTGCAGCCGAAGCGATGGGAGCTGCCTCCCACCTGGGTTTCTCTGCAGTAGACCGTTTCCAATCAATCCTGCCCTCCTGCTGCTGGGAACCCGTCCCTCTTGGGAAGGGGAAGCACGGCACTTACCAGAATTTGGGGGATTGCTTTCCAGCACTCTGGACTCGGTGCTGAGATTGAAGTAAATCACATGTGGCCAGGCGCTATCATGAGAAAAGCCTGCGAGGGAGCAGGAGGGAAATGCAGCGCTGGCAGGAGCCTGGGGGGCCTCAGCGGGGCAGTCTGCTCCCGTGCACCCCCTCTTCTGCGCTCTGGAGATGCTCAGCAGCCCTTGGAGCCTCCCCTAGCTCCTCCTGCAGTTACGGGGCTGGGACACCCCAAACAAACCAGCAACGGAGCTGGGGTGAGACCCAGAGCATCGCTGTGCTCTGACCCCCCGTCCCTGGGGACCTGCTGAGCCTTTGGTGATCCCGGGGTGGAGGGATGTGCTGTGACACCGCTCAGGCCCCTGAAAATGGGCTCGGGCCACTCCTGCCTGTGCTTTGTGATCCCATGTGGTGCCAGCAGCTCTCGTGGAAAGGCAGAACTCATGGATTTGTCCTTTACTGCCTCAAAATATCCGCTCAGCTCTTGGAGCTGGCACCCTGTGTGTGATTCCCAGCCGAGCCTGGCTCAATCCCTTTGCTAAAGGGTTTTTTAACCTCTAGCGCAGTGGGGCCTGGGAGGAAGCTGCAGCTGCAAACATCTTGGTTCCTCTGCGTGTTTGGAAGCAGGTGTGTGGCTGGTAAATGCATGAACCAAGTGTGCCGGCACCTGCGACCAGCTGTTCCCTGGCAGGAGCTGGCATGGCACGGGCTGTGCCGGCAGCCTCTACCTACGCTGGAGCTGGCTGTCGTAATGCAAACCCTCACCCCAGCAGTTTGGCACGGCACGTGCCCTCGTGCTGGCTGGGCTGGGGAGGAGGCTGCAGCGTGCTCCGATGTGTCTGGTGAAAACCTTCCTCTTGGGAGACCCTTCTAATGGCCCTATGCAGGGGGGGAGCAGTGGTGTGAGGCCCAAACCTTATTAGACACTGGAGAATCCCCACGGGAGAAGCACCTCTGCCGTTGCCAAGGCTGTCCGGGGCAGGCGGCCGCACCAGCACCCAGGCTGAGAACGGCCCGTCCCCCTTGGGACGTGCTGGGGTTTCTGACTGGGGCGGTGGAGCTGGCCGCTGGGCTGCTATTTTGGAGGACACCCTCGCAGCTGTTTGGCCTCATCTGACCCCCCCGCTGGCTTCCCGGGTGTCACCCGCCCAGTGCTGGGTGTCCCCTCGCTCAGGGCAAGGAGGAGGTGGAAGTCCTCCCGCTGCCTGGAACCGGAGAGGGGCTCAAGGAAACCATGGACCTCTCCAAAACTACTGCGCTGGGGATTTACTTCATTGCCCTCTCTTATTTTTTTTTTTTCCTCTTCTTCCTCCCCAGCCTTCTCCAAGCTCTGGCGCATGGCCACAGGGGCTAGCAGGCTGTTTCTTAATGAAGGTAGAGGTTCGTATGTAACCACATCCCTTCCAGGAGAAGGGCTTAAAACATCACTGTCCTGGTTTTGGCTGGGATAGAGTTAATTTTCTTCTTAGTAGCTGGTACAGTGTGTTTTGGATTTAGTGTGAGACTAATGTTGATAACACACTGATGTTTTTAGTTGTTGCTAAGCAGCACTTATCCAGAGTTAAGGATTTTTCAGTTTCCCCTGCTCTGCCAGCAAGCAGGTGAACAAGGAGCTGGGACAGAGCGTGGCCAGGACAGCTGACCTGAACCAGCCGGAGGGATATTCTGTGCCACAGGATGTCGTGCTTAGTATATAAACTGGGGGGAGTTGGCCAGGAGGGGCCGATCGCTGCTCAGGCATCAGTCAGCAGGTGGTGAGCAACTGCATTGTGCATCACTTGTCTTGGGTTTTATTTTTTCCTTTTTTTTTGCTATATTCCTTTTCATTACAGTTATTATATTTTATTATTATTATATTTTATTTTGCTTTAGTTATTAAACCATCCTTATCTCAACCCACAAATTTTACTACTTTTTTTTTTTCCCCAATTCTCTCCATCCCACTGGCACAGGAGGAGCGAGCAGCTGTGTGGTGCCTAGTTGCTGGCTGGGGTTCAACCATGATGATCCTTTAATGCAAAATTCAAAATAAAGTAAATTGCAACTCACAGAAAGGGAACTGTCAGGGATGTTTTCTCCAATGTTTTCTTCTCTTTTTGTAACACACTGACCAAAAGCAAACGGCAACAGCTGGAAACTGTGTCAAACAAATAACAGAGCCTCTAAAAAAAACCAAACAAGCCCAGGCAGCTGCTTGCTTCCCTCACTGCCCTCGGGGCTGCTGCAGAGCTGCCCCTGGGGCTGGTGGGGGGCGTGTCTGTGCAAACCCACCAGCCACCCTGCCTGGAGAGGGAAGGTCCCAACTCCCCATTTCTCCCAGGTGTGAACTTTCCTGTAGAAATACAAGGGGGAAAGAACAAGTTTTACACAGATTTCAGCAGACTGTCTGGCTCACAGGGCGTTTTAAGGAATCCCTGCCTTTAATTGCCCTTAAACACGCACTGCTGGATGCATGGGACCGCTGACGTGGGCTGGGAGAGCCGCAGGAGCAGCTTTCCAAGGCGAGTGAGTGAGTACGGAGCCAGAGATGCCGGACTGGACAAGGTACGGCCTTGAGCACTGGCAGAGAGGGTGAGAAACTTGTGGAAATGCAGGATCTATGGCACCGAGAAGATTTGCGTTGCGTATCAGGAAAAAATCTCCCTCAGGAGATGCAGTTCAGCACTAATGCAGGCTGTGCTCGGGTGGGAAGCTTTCTAAAGGCTGGATGACTGCGTGCCAGAGGTGAGCCGTGCTGGAGGCTGTCTCGGGGGGACCGGAGGGCTCCTGGCAGTGCGTTTTAGCCCTGTGTTTCCAGGCCTGGCTGTGCTATGACGAGCGTCCCTGCCTGTCTGCTGCCTTTCCTGCCTGCTGGGGAGATAAGCTGTTTGGGCAGGATTATCTTTGACACGCACCATGTGCCTCCTGGGGCCTGGGGTGATCCTTGGGTGCTGCTGCTGACAAGCAGCAAAAGGCAAATGAATCGTCGTGAGATGAGAAAAGGGCAAGGAGGGCGGGAGTGTACTTGAGTGAGTGAAAAACACAAGCAATGTTGGTAAATTCCCCAGTAAAGGCACCTCCTGCAGCCAGAGCAATGTCCCCGGCTGTTCTCCAGGCGGGGAAGGGTCAGGATGCACCTGGTATCAGCTGGGGTTTTGGGATCACAGTGTGGCCTTTCCCCAACAGCCGAGCCCGCAGCCGGAGGAGGCTGTTGTGCTGATGAAGATGAGCGGTAAGGATTGCCTTCGGGTTTGAGGATCGGTAGGAGCACAAATGCTGCTTGCCATGCTTGACTCAATGGAAACCCTTCCCCAGCCGCGTTTTTTATCAGAAACAGAAGTCTTCAGTGCCCGTGTTGACATCGCACAACAGAGAGAAAACAGATGCCGCCTCCCAGCCCAGCGCTGGCTTCAGTTCAGAGGCCTTTGCAGCTTCCCCGGTGCCTGTATCGCCTCTGAGGGTTACAGATAAAAACCCTGTTCTGTTTTATTTACCATCCATTATTTATTATTATCCTGGAGCACGAAAACACGCTTTGGGATTGAATGTCCTCACCAAAATACCCAAGTGTGCTGGACGCATTGGGAGCCTTCAATGGTGGGGGGGGAGAAGCCAGTGAAGCATGGTCTAATGAGGGAAGGACGGGGGAAAAGGGACCTGAGTGGGCAGCGATGGTGGGACAGGCCAGCAGCTGTCGAGGAGGGAAAGCGTGTCCTCGCCTCAGGAGAGCTGTCATAACAGAATTCCCTGCCTAGCGCTGCAGAGGTTTAACGCACGTTAAATTTCACACAAAGCGCTGGCAGCAGAAGAGGTTCCCGAGAAAGACGCGGTTTGTCTCAAGGGCCTTTGTGCCCTGCTTAAAAACGGGCGGTGCCGAATTACGGGCTGTTCCTCAAAGGTGGGCAGTGAAGCAGCAGCTTCTCGGCCCTGCTCCACACCCACGGGTCTGTGGGGCCCGCCAGAAGGGCCGTACCTGGCAGGGAAGACACCCGGCAGCAGGAACCACCCAGCCCGGCCTGGACCGGCACGGCTGCCCTGGGCAGAGCCGTCTGGGACACACCAGGAGCTGCGCTGAGCTCGGCGGGCCCGGGGAACCGGCGCAGGGGGAGAGCAGGGAGGCCCCGGCTTCACCCCCAACTTCGCAGCTGCTGCAGGGCAGCCCGAGCGCGGGCAGCCTGCGAGGACGGCGGCAGCGGGGCTGGCTGCCGGCAGGG
>NW_010972600.1:774523-774890 GCF_000737465.1 Haliaeetus leucocephalus
CAGGCCCCGCGCCCCGTCGCCATGGCACCCGCTTCCCCTCCGCCCTTTGCCCTTTGCCCCCCCCCCCCCCCCCCGCGGCCGCCGTCAGCGCCGCCCCTGCCGGTGACGGGCAGCTCCCGCGGTCTATCACAGCGCCCCGCCGCCCGCCAGGGTAGGTGGGCGGGTCGGTAACGCAGCGAACCAACCGGAAGCGAAAGCCGTACCGCCGGCTCCGCCCCCTCGTGGCGCCGCCGCAGCCAACCGGCGGCCGAGCGGGTGGGGCGGGGCCGGCGCCGCGGCCAATGGGAGAGCACGTCGGTCGCCAGGGAGGTGCTGAGGCCCGGAGGGGGCAGCGGCGGGAGCGCGGCGGGGCCGGGCGGGGGCGGGA
>NW_010972600.1:775064-822437 GCF_000737465.1 Haliaeetus leucocephalus
GGGACCCGGCCCGGTTCCCGAGGCTGGCGGCGGGGAGCGGGGTGTGGAGGGGGACAGGACACACACAGGAGGCTGCCCGCCCCCTTCCCTCCCCCGACTCGGCAGTGGAGCGCGGAGGCCCCGGGCTGAGGGAGCGGCCGGAGCCGCCTGCGGGGCTCATCCCCGGCCCGTGGGGGAAAGGCCCCGTCCCGGGCGGGCTCCCCCCGCCCCGCTGTGGAAGCGGGGGGCTTGGCTGAGGCGGGGGAGGAACCGGAGGTCACCTCCCCCCCGGGGAGGGGGGGGACGACCCTTCCCTCCTGGCTCCATCGCTAATTTGGTTGCACTTGAGGTGTTTTATCCCCTTTTCACTCCCTCCCTGCTGCCCCCGGGGGTGGCAGCGGGGGGTGTGTGTGTGTGTGTGCGCCCCCCGACACTTGTGGGGCGGGGGGAGAGCCCGGGAGGGGCTGACATCTGCTCACTGACCTTCCCTTGGTGGAAAGGGAATGGGGTGTTTTGGGTACTGGGCAAAGAGAATTACTTCCTCTTGGTTGTTCCCGTTTTAAGGTGGGTCGGTAAAGCTGTAGTAGGTTTTGCGTTGTCTGACACCGGCTGACACCAGGACCAGTGGTGGTGACACATCATGTGCCAGGCGGAATCCAAGTGGTTGAAGGATGCCCCTGGGAGATCTTGATAGGCACCGAAGGCCTCAAACTTTTGTAGGCGTGAAAAGCGGAGACGTTAGAATTGTTTCTGAAAACTCCTTCAAAGAAACTTGGTTCCAGCTTCCAAACGGCTGAAGAAAAAACCCCCATCTGTGCTCATAGCTGGACGGTGAGGACAGCAGGGCAGAAACGCTTCCCCTGCCATCCAGTTTGGAGTTGGTGACTATGATCTGCTAGGAATGGAAAGTCACGAAAGAGACTCAGTAATTGTCTGTTTTTATGTGGCGGCCTAAAGTCCCAGAGGATGACCTAGCACTTAAGAATCAAACTGGGCCAAGTTAAAGGCCAAGTTGACTTGAAAGAACCCCAGTAGTGGGACCAGGTCAGAAGCAAAGCAAGTCCCAAACTGAGTGTATCTGGTCAAAGATATATATTCTTTTTAAAAGACATTGTGTTACTGGAGCCAGGCCTGGATCTTTTAGCATCCAGTTGAGCTGGAAGCAGCTCATAGGTTTGTTTTGTTTTTGTTTTGTTTTTGTTTTGTTTTTATTCATGTTTGTACAATCTTCTGGATTTTTTTTTTCAAGAAGGAGTAAAAGGGAGTGTTGGAAACTAACAAACAGGATTAAAACCCTGAGCGCTTAAGGAAAACAGGTTAAGGAACTTAATCCAGGATGGATATGCAGGAGCCGCAGCAGCTGGGTATGTTTGCAGAGAGCGAGCTGATGTCTGTGGGGATGGACACTTTTATCCATCGCATTGACTCTACGGAGGTCATCTACCAGCCCCGGCGGAAAAGGGCAAAGCTTATTGGCAAATACCTGATGGGAGACTTACTTGGAGAAGGGTCTTATGGCAAAGTCAAGGAGATGTTGGACTCTGAAACCCTCTGTAGGAGAGCTGTGAAAATACTGAAGAAGAAGAAGTTACGCAGAATTCCCAATGGGGAGGCAAATGTGAAAAAGTGAGTAAATATTTCCAGTAACTGGGAACTGAGGGGTTAAACTTTGTCATTATTTTCCAGCTGAAGTTCTGTATCATTTTAACTCACAACATGGCTTTCTGCTGTGGAAATGCTTCCTAAACCGTAGGTATTCAGGAATCTCTTTACCATTGAACTGCAGCCAGTGCTCAGTTGAGGTTAGGAACAGGGAAAGGAACTGGTTCTCAAGGGCCGGGGAGGCAGGTCCGTCTGTCCCAACAGGCAGCCTGTAACACTCGCCATTTTTTGAATAATATTACTTAAAGAATAAAATAGTATTTCTTGAAGAAATTACTCTTTAACATTTAACCTTGAAGAGGTAAACTGTGGTGCTGTCAGCTAGGAAAGGTGAGAGGTGGTGTAGCTGAGAGCGCAGAAATGCACTTTGTGTGGTTCCATTCTGCGTTCTTTGTGTACCCGTCTAGGCACGTGTGGCTCTTGAGGTCTTTGGGATGGCAATTACTGTTCCCACCCGTGTAGTAGGTGCCTGGAACGTGATCCAATGGGTTGTGCATCCAATGGGCATAGGAAGTCCTGTTTTTTTTTCTCCATTTCATTTCCGACTAATGAGTTTGGGATGTAATTCAAGGCTCTTTTGAGTTGATTTCTGCAGCTGTAAAATGGGGTCAAGGGTTGTCAACCTCTTTTATTTCAGTGACTCAAGATCTGTGCTTGGAAGTTTTCAAAGTGCCAGTTACATACTGATTAGTCAGGGCACAAGTAGCTAATTAAAATTAACTGTGGGAGAAGCCTGGTGTTACACTGACTCTGTAGGGCCTGGTGTATGAAACTTTCCCTTTTCTTGGGGCTGTGCTCGGCTTGCAGGGACCTCGCAGCCAGCTGTGTTTTCTGCAGCAAGCAGTTTGTCACAGCCCTGTGAGATAGTTGTTTATCTGCTATGGAGGGGAGCCTTCTGCAGCCAAAACAAACTATTTGCAAGGGTTTATCTCGTAGTGGGAGGGAAAACCTGTGAGATGTTTAGAAGACTCTTGTATTGCGTCTTTAGCTGTGGTGTGCTGAGTGTAGAGCCCTGACCTAGCAGAGTCTTGTTTCTGTTTCTCAGTTTGGTTTGAGTTTCCGAGCTCAGCTGTGAGATATTTCACATCCTGTACTGGGACTTCTGTCAGTGAGCTGTTTAAGTTTGCCTTCTAACCTTCAGTGACAGGCTTAGCTATGGAATAGTCACAAATCCTAATGCTGGGACCTCCCTTTCCCTCCTTTGCTGGCTCAAGTTCAGAATCAGAGTAAACTGTTGGTTAATATGTAATAATGTTTCTTGTTTTTCTGGTAAAGGCATGAGTGCCCCTTTCTACCCTTGCCCCCTCCTTCAGTTACATCAAGAGCTTCTACTGAAGAAGGGGGAGATTGTTTCCTCCTTAGTGAAACTTTTAAGTTTAAATTTTTCACTGCTGTAGTGAAAAAAGACTAGCCAGATACTGGGAGAGTTTCCTGATATCAGAACCATGGTAATGGTCCTCTGTCCTGAAGTGAACTCTGTAGAAGTTTTATTCATGCACAGAGGCTGTCTGTGAATGTTTTGGTTGGTTTCATCAAGGTTAGTTATTAAAGCAGACTAGCCAAGCACAACTCTGTTTTGCTGTGGATGTTTTTGCACCTGCTTCAAAACACTGAGGCAGATTTTAGATGTTGTCTTGTAATGAAGGTTTACTTTAGTTCAAGTTCCTATTTTTGTCACCTTGTCCTTTTCTCTTTGTCCACCTATTTGTTTGCTGTGCCTACTTCTTCAGTGGTGAATTTTTTTAAGGCAAAATGTTGTATTTTTGTGGTACCCTAGTACTGTGGCAGTCTGACCTTATCAATACCCTTTTGCACTACTGTGACAGGGAGCGAAAGCTGTCTCCACTCTGTTGTTGTGAGATACACCATCAAACCCATATGGTTTGACCAGTCGGTATGGATGGGGGAGGAGCAAACTGTTGCTGTATTTCCAGGTAGTGGTGGACTGCTAACATTATTTTTTTCGATGTCACATTGCTTGGTCAGACTCCATTAAAATTTCACTTTCTACAATTGCATTTGAGCAGCTTTGCTGAGCAGTTTGTACCTAGCAAACTACCCACATGTAATAGAACAGCAGAAAATCAGATTGTGGACTGAGTCATATCATTAGGTTGTCCTTTCTTTCTTGAAAGCTATTAATAAGTGCAGTAATAAGTAAATATGTAATTCCTGTGTTACAGTGAGGGCTGCTTCCAGTCCCACTTGCATCCTTATCTGTACAAGGATGTCCGCAGCTCAGTACATGTGAGAGATGAGTGTGATTAGTTGTCTAATCTTTGTAAACATCCCGACTTCAGTTAGTGCCCTTTGAGATTAAAAATCTCTTCATCTGCCACCAGAACTAGACCACTGCTTGGTGCTCTCTCTCCCTGCCAGTGCCCCCAGTGCTATGTGCAAGCAGAAGGCTCTTCCAAAGTATTTGCATTCATGGTAAATGAAATGGTCAGGAGCAAGAGTCTTCTGAATCCTTAATGAATTGTTTTCTCTGCTGTACTGCATAATCAGAATCACTGCATAATGTCTTAACTATTAGTCTGCTCTCTGGGGGTTAATGTCTTCATATAGGGCTGCAAATGTGCTAAAAGTGCACTGGCAGAGGGTCTAAGCAATTAGGACACGTGTTCAGGCTTGGTTTAAAAGTCCTTATCTCTTGGAAGTGACCATTTACTATTTCAGTCTCAAAGTACCTTGTTGTACAGTTTTCTCTTAACTGTAAAGACAGTGCCTGTTCCTACTAAAGTGATCTCCAGCATTTCTTACCATACAGGAAAAAGCTACCTTTGTGACTTGGTTACAGAGATGTAATTGAATTATTATAATGGGCTTGTGCCTCTGCCGTTATCACAGGATGCCTCAGTATTGCTGCTGCTGTAGTGAAGATGAAACTTACATTGATAGTGTGTCATCAAAGAAATTCCCTAGAAAACAGTTCCTAGACTGTTGGCCCTTGGGTAATTACATGAGCAAGTAATATACAGGGATTAATGACAGCAAGGGAGAGCACAATAACGATGAGCTGCAGAGAGGATCATACAGGTCTGTGCTGCGCGTAGGGGACCCTGGATATGTGGGACTGGTGTTATAGCTCGGGGAGCTCTAACTGTTAATGCCATTTTTGTGTTACTCCTTACTTATGTTTGAAACTGCAGCCTTGTCCTGTGTGTGCAGGCTGGTTGTCCCACCCCTGTCTCTTGGTGCAGTAACAGAGTTCTGGGGACCTAGAAATTATGACCGAAATATGTTTGAGACTTACGTAAAATTGAATTATTATTCTCTACCCTAAAATACTCCAGTTCTGCCATTGAAAAATGAGCTGTTTAGGGATCTGTGAGTCCTGGTGAGGATGTCGAGAGTTTAAATGCGTAAGACACATTTCCCTAAATCCATCTAGAGAACCTTCATTTCTCTTCAGTTACTTTAGAGAAAGGTTGGGGTGCCTTAGTCAACCAGACAGTACTATGGCTAATTACTGCTTCCAGTTAATACAAAAAAAATGAGTTTAGTAGGATTGCCAAAAAGATGAAAGAAAATTTGGAAGACCATTTGTTTCGAGCAGCACAAGTTTAATAAAACTGTGTGCTAATAGCCTCACATTTTAATTAAGTGTTTGGGACTTTCTGCGCGTATCCCAAGTGTCTTGTACTGTACTTACCATGATCAGTGATTACTTAGATTTGAATATATGCTCATTAGAATTCCTTGGAGGTTTAAAATGTGTAGTAGGCCTGTACTTCGGCAGTTTGCTCCTTGGGTCTGCAAATCAAGAGTCTTGCACCTCAAAACATGGACAATTCTGCTGAAGGAAGGACTTGTTGCAAGCCACAGAGGCGTGTGCTTTAGACGGAGATGGGCTAAAGCTGACTCATCTGATTTCCTGTCCCTCCTAACTGTAAAGGTCTGCTGTATGTAACTGGGTGGCTCTTACTTTCTTTGCTAAGCTAGATATTTGCTTGGGTTCAGTGGCAAAATGTTAGAAACTGTAATCCATAGAAGAGCGTGGGTAGCTGTGCTGTGGTAGATATAGGGCTTGTAATGTCAGACATCCCTGCTAGGAGTGTGATGTGGATGGAGGCCTGGAACTAGTAAAGAGAAGTAACACTGTGATCTTCACCTCCCTTAGCAGCCTCTTGGTTTCACAAACACAGTTCTGGAAGTAGATGCTGGCCTGCCTGTTGCTCTCAGCTTCTGCAAGGTGAGAGCTGTCAGGGTTCAGGTTGCTGTGTTTGGTGGCAGAGGGTATGCTCTGATCTGTGTCCGCAGCATTTAACCTCTCAGCAGCTTCTGGGTTGCACATAAAGGAAGAAGTGTGGTGACCACAGTGGCTGTTTCTGTATCTTGACATGTTGCGTCCTTAGGGGAGGGAGAGGTAGTGGGAGTGTGGTGGAGATGCTATAATGTTCACAACATAATTTGGGGTAATGGCTGGAGAAGAACCGTTTGGATACTGAAACTTGAAAGGTGTAGATCAACACTGGATTCATCAACACATAATGTCAACCCCTCCCTGTGTCAGATGTACATTCAGATGTGTGAAGCTTAGTTTGCAGAGGGAAATAGTGAAGTGCTTTGCTCAGTCCCTTATCCGAAATATCACTCATGCTTGTAAGAGTGAAGAGGTGCAGCTTCTCATGTGGATGAAAATGACAAGTTGCATCCTTGCAAGTGGAGGCTAATTTTTAGGTGAAATAAACAGGAAAAAGCTGTTCTCAAGCTAGACCTTAAATAAGTTAATCTTTGTGGCGTATTGGGGATACTAACTTGTAATTAAAATTTGTTTTGGCTATACAGGATTACAAAATCAATCTAAATAAATGCATCATGTAGTTGTTCAGTTGTGTAAAGACCAAATGAGTCCTTTGTAGCAATTGGCAAGAATGGTGTTAGTGGATTTATGGTACGTGCCAGAACTGGCATATGGAGCTGTTCTTTGTGCGCATCTTCTAGCCCTTCACTGTGGCACCAGTGCTATGGTGGAGGTGTACCAGTTCCTTGTGCCTCGTTCCTCAGTACCACATGCTGTATGTAGAGAGCTTGAGATGGGCCATGGTTGTGTGCTGAAGAATAAAGGAGTGGGTGGGGGTAAGCTTCTCCCAGGCTGAAGACTCTCGCTGCAGACCTGCTGCAAACCCTCATTTCTGACATATGATCTGACCTGGTAGGTAACATGGAAAAGATTCACCATCACACATCTCCAGTAAAATCCTATAAGCTTAGACCTGTGGAGGAACCTTGTCAACCAAAGGAAGGGAATGAATCTTTTGGCTGTATTGTTCATTTTTATTTAAACAAGAATGGCTTTGATGAAACTGAGGCTTGAAACAAACCGTAGAAAGAATGCTAAATCTTACATTGCAGATGTGCTCCAGGAAAGAATGTTGTCTTTCCAGGCTGTCCTTGGCATCTTCCAAAGTCGTGTAGCACATGGTACAAGTAGGCAGCTTTGCTATATACAGTTCTGAGCAACACCACCACCATCCTGTTATTTGCCAAAGCAAGGTACCTTGCTAGGGATAAGTCTTCATCTGGCAGGATGAGCTTAATGGGTCTGACAGAACCACACAGAAACTTACCAGATCTTTTCTTCTCTGTTTTTTTCTCCAAGATGGTTGTACTTTGAAGCAAGCCCTGTACTCTGGCAGTCTGTCTTGTCACACACTTGAGGGCTTTCTAGTCTGGAAAGCTAGGAACAATTCCATAATGGAGACTATTCTGGCCACATAATAGTGGTGTAAAGGAGGATGGGTATGGAGGCGATTACCGCATTGCAGAAAGCACAGCCTGGCCCCCTTGCTGGCGTTCTCCCTTTCCCTCTGTGTTGGAGAGGGGTCTGATCTCAAAAGCAACTGTTGTGATTTAAATTTCATGTTAAATTTTAGAGGTAGCAAGGAAAGGAGGCAAAGTTGCAGCAGCTCAAAAGGTATCCTGAAAATCTGAGCAGATTCACTAGGCTAGTATAGGAAAGGCAGGAAGCTGCCTTGCCTTGGTTGAGAGAAAAGGCAACAAACTGTAGGCATGCAAATCTCTCTTTCCCAGTACTGTCAATTGAAATGCTGTTCTGCAGGCAAATTACAAAGCAAGCAGTGGGCTGGGGTGGTTTTTTTGTTGTTAATTTTGAAAAAAGTAAATGTAGGCACCTTCTGATGAGGTGACCACCTATGTTCACTTACTTGGTGAAGTTTGAAAACTGAAATGGAATCAGAGGTGACTGTGGTCTGGCTGTCTCTGTTCCTCAGTTGTTCTAGAATGCAAGAGTAGCTAAAAATAGAAGTAATCTTTCCTCTGGGAAATGGGCTGCTTGGCCTCTGCCCCAGAGGTGGGTGCACTTCACTGGCATTTTAGATTGGTTCACAAAGTTCTTCTGGAAGAAAAAAATCATTACAGAAATATGAAATATTTATTAGTCCATTGAAGGTGGAAGGAATTAGTATTTGTGCTTTCAAGCTGTATTACAGGGAATGAGCTGTTGGGATCAGGATTTTAAACATGTTCCTAATATTGGAAGCTTGCTTTGCCTTCACAGCAAAGTAGTCTTATTTTAAAAAGTATGTGTGTTCACTCCCTCTCTTGCCGGCTTGGTCTGAGCACTCAGCCTGTCTCCCTTCATTATGCAGGAACTTCTTAGACCTACACTAATGCTGGCTGCAGTTTCTATGCTAATTTAATCCACTTCAGCCTTTTGGTCATTACTATAATTAGAGCAGCTGCATCACTTTGCAAATCTGTCTGCCATTTAAAATAAACACTCTTCTGAGCTTTGCCTTATCCTAGGTTTCTGTTTAGCTATCATAATGTTGGGTTTTTTTAAAGCCATATATGATAAAGGAAGAGTGTCTGGCCCAAACTTTGGTAGTGAAGTAATTAATACTACTGCTCGGGGATCCTTAAAATATTTAAAAAAAAAACCTGCTTGCATTCCTGCATCTTATGAGCCTTTTGAAGGAGCAGTTACTGGTTTGTTAATCAGATGTGATGCATCAACAAGCCTTTGTACTGGCCACAGCTTGTTATTAGAGGCTGGCTAATTGTGCAGGCAAGGGGTGAGTGCCTTTCTGAGCTTGGTGTGTCATGTGTTTGGGCAGAGGCTCTTGCTTCCAAAGCTGTGCTCTGAATTCCTTGTAATGCTGCTTTCAAGAGTCCTAACTGTTGAAATGTAACCCTGTTTCTTAAAGCAACTTACTAAATAGCAAGAGAAAGAAACTGGAAAGAAGAGTTTGTGTACAGTTTAGCACAAGCCCAGAATTGAGCAGCAGAAGAATGAAGTGAAGAGCAGTATCTGCGCTTCCAGACACTGACAGAACCACCCTGACCTGACTGTCCTGATCCTCCTGTTTCTCATCTTCATAGCTGGCATCCAGTGGGATTCTGCAGGCTGAGTTTAATGCAAAAGATACTAAAATGTGGTTTGGGACACAGTACAAAATCCCAAGAGACAAAGATCAAAACAGCTGATAGGAGATGACATACAAGGGTCCATTTTCATAGCCAAGGGAAGATGTCTCCTCACTCAGTTTTATATTCTTTATTCCCCACAAACAGAGGATTCAATTCAGATCTCTGAACTGTTCAGTCAAGTTAAGTTAGGACTGAAGTTTGGAAGAAATGGAGTTATTAGCTGGAATTCCTGTTTCTGACTCATTCTTGAGAGTAATGTTGCAATTCTTATATTGGTTGCTTTGTTTCTAAATTCTCCTGGAAGTTATAGCTTTATTAAAGGGCACTATGAAACTGCCTCAATAGTTGGCTACTGCACATGAGGAATTTGATGTGTCTTCAGGATGATTTCTGTACTAGCTCTACTGTAAAGACACTTAAACTGATCGCCCAAATAGACTAGCGGACTGGCCGGGTCAGGGGTCTTTGGCCTGCAACCCCGATGCTGAACAGCTTGTTGTATGTTGGTTTTGATGGTGCTCAGGGGTGGGCAGCCTGTAGCTGTTAAACTGTGCATGACTTCCCAGCAGCTCTCAGTGTGGTTTGTGTGGCAGGGAGCAGGGCTGTGTTGCGGTGGGAGGTCTCCAGACAGCTCACATCGGGAGTGAGGAGGTGAGCTGGAGGGGTGCTGAGGTAGAGTTTGGAGTTGCTGGGACCCAGCCAAGGCCAGCTCCACAGTGGCTGGTGGGACTGCTGGGAGGCTGTTGTCATCTGCCACCCGTGAACTTCTTGCATCCCTCAGCTCTGACACCCATCACGCTCGTCTCCTGGCTGCGGGAAGCTTTTGGTGCAGGGCTTCTCGGGTCGGGAACACTGGAGACTCGCTGCTCCTTTGGCAGCCTCAGCAGGTTGGCTGTCTTCCCCTTTATGGCTGCGGACTGCATGCGTTGTGCAAGATGCAGTGCTGCTGGAGATGCACTTGTCTCTTTTTGCTAGTGAGGTTCCTCTCCTGGTTTTTCTGCAGCTTATGTGTTCTGTAGAAAATCATGTTCTGCTGAACAACCCCTCTTCAGATGAATTTCATGTGGTATAATAAAAAAATCAATTTGGTTTCGTTTGTTCATGTCTTTAGTAGGTCAGCCAGTTTCTGATGGTTTTATATTTATGTTTAAATTACTTCTATCTGTTCATAATCCAAGAGCTATCAGAAGGAATTCCTTGTTAGGTGCAGAAACTTTTTATTTCTTTTTTTGGCAAGTAACTAATATTCAAGTTGCTTCCCAGCTAAATAACAGAATTTGTGCTGAAATGGGCTATGTAGTGTTAACTGCTCTGCCACATTTGGCACCGGGCGCTGCCTGCGACAACAGGAGCACACCTAACTGCACGACGCTGCCTTGCACTGACATCTGTGGGGGTTGTTCCTGGTCACGATGCTGATTAAAAACGTACCCTGAAGTACAAAGACTGGAAGCCCAAGCAAATTTATTTCTGCTCTTGTCACTACAGATGACATGTATAAAGAAGCACGAAGTGCAAACATGAAAGGTTTGTCTTGGAAGTGACTGTCCTAGATATTATGGTAAACACTAATGTAGTGCATCTTTAGGGGTTTAACAGAAGAGACTGGTAGTGAGCTAAGCTTCCAACAGTCAGCATTGTTTGAAAAGCTTTAATTGGAAGGAAGCTGATAAAGCTGCATCTTTGACATGCAGAGCAAATCAGGGTAGGCTTTGACTTGCCTGAGCAGTTGACAGGGCAGTGTTTCAGTTCCAATTATACCTTTCCTTTAGTCAGCACTAGCTTTAACTGGGAATGGTGAGGCATTTGCCCAGGGCCATAGGGAAGGGTGTGAGCTGAGAAGGGGACCGCAGGGGACATGGTAAACCCGTCTTAAATGGGTGGGAGGAGGAGGCTTGGCTTGCTGCACCAGGCCCTTGCAAGCCCAGTGCCAGTGCTGCTTTGTGGAGGCAGGGGGGTTTGCAGAGTGTGTCCTGAGGTTGATTTCTCTTTCCACACAGCCTGGTGTCTGAGGGTCCAGCAGGATCTCACCAGGTGTTTTCTGTGGGCTGGCTCAGCACGATGCACTTCTGATCAAGCTTGCCATTGTCTTTTTCCTGCTCACTTTGAATGGAGATGTTCGGCTGTCAACGTCCTACTGTTGACCAGTCAAACAGCTAAAGGGGAGCACTACACAGATTTTTGTGGGGAAAACCAGAATAATGTTTACATTGGCGTGCAGAATAAAACTTTCTATTAGCAGAAGTAACACAGCCTGCGTTGAATGGCACCAAAGCATTGGCACAGGGCATTCTTACAACCAATTTCATGTCCAGCACAAAGGTAGGTTGCTCCTTGGGCATGGTTCTCCTGCTCTTGTTTACCGCTGTACTAAAATTCCTGCCCAGAGAAAACTGACTGGCTGTGTAATGTTAACTGAAAGGGTGCTTGTTTATAGTCCTAGTCAGTGACTAGTAAGTATTTTCATGGTCTAACCTTGGAGTAATGAATTCAAGAACACACAAGACCTTCTGTCAAACAGCATGCATAGGTAGTCTTAGGTGAAGCGGCTGGGACTAATACAGTTTGAAGTGTCTTTAAAATCTATGTGATTTAGAAAATGTTAATTTCATTCCATAGTAAGGAAATAAGCTTTTTAAACATAACTTTTTTCCTTTTGTCTTCCTGCAGGGAAATTCAGCTCCTGCGACGATTACGGCACAAAAATGTTATCCAGTTGGTAGATGTCTTATACAATGAAGAGAAGCAGAAAATATATCCTTTTTTCACACAGTTGTTAATAAGGTTTGAATTCCCATTGTTCTCTGCTATAGTGCTGAATCATTATACTTCTACTTTTGTTAAGGCCCTTTTGAGTGTTTCTTAAGCTTAAAATTGCTTTCCCTGGTATTAAACATACTGTGTGTCTGGAATACTTTCCACACAAGTACATTTTCTTAAGTTTCTCAGCTTCCCAGTTAGCAGACGAAATATTGTCCCCAGGTTATTGATGCAGGGCCGGGGTAGGGGACAGCTGACCCGCAAATATGGTGTTTTATTTTGTGACCTTCAGCAATCTGGAGATGAAAACACAGCTGTGGATCTGCCATTTCTAACCTCCTGTCGTAGCTGTGGTACATGTTAGTGCTTCTTTTTCCCTGAAGATGGACCTTTTATTGTCTATGCTATGTGAAATCAATTTTTTTAATGCTTCTTCCTTTAAGTCCTTGGCAGGGGTTTAGGTTTTGGTTTTTTTTCACTCAAAAGAAGAAAGAAATCTACTTGTTTGCTGGCATCCGGATGCCTGCAACTCTCTCCTTCCCTTTGGAGGGTCTGGACTGCTGCAGTGTTGCCTTTTCTGTGGGCAGTTGGCATGCTTTGCTGCTGGTTATCCTTAACAAGATAAGATGAACTCCCAAGCCTACTCAAGCCTCCTCTGTTTTGTTGTTTGTGTGAAGGTCCCTTGTGATACCGCTTTAAGTGACCTAAAGCTTGTAACAGGCGTGAGAGATTGAAAGCATATTGTTCCTGTGAGATCTACAGCCCAGCTTTTTGAGACTAAACTGCTCAGTTCTTGAATCAAAGCTGTGGCTTGTGATCTCGGTGCATCTTTCAGACTTTAATATGTTATTCCAGTGCACTGTGTCCCCCAAGTGTGCATAGACACTGACCAATGTAATTATATGCCTTTAACTTGCAAGTGAGTAGCTGGTTTTCTAATGAGTCTGCCACACTTAGACTTAAACCAGTTTGTAAGTTTATTGAGCTCATCTGTTGTAGTACATGTTATAAGTGGTTGCTTGTATTTTTGACAGTGTTTTCTAAATACTATCTTCCAATTACAGTACTTCAGAAAATGGGTAATTTAATTGTGTGCTTTAATTACATCAAATACTCTGCCACCAAATCATTAGGATAAAAAAAGCGTGACAATTTTTGCTTGTGTTTTGTAGCCTTAGCAGACCGAAGGGACTGCAATTCAGTTACTGTCTATAGAAAGATACCTTTTAATTAATAAAGAATCTGGGCTGCTAAAGGAGAAGCACGGGGAAAAAGAGCCCGAGAGAGACCTCATGTGTCGGTAACAGGTGATGACAACCCAAAATGGTCATTCAGAAATGTGACCTCTAAGCCAGGAAGGATGTTCCTTGCTTTACTTTCTGAACAGTAGTGTTTGAAAAAGAATAAATTGTTTTTCAGTACTTTTCCCTTGCAAGTGTAGGTTGGCCTCACTATTTTTATCTTTAGCTGCTTCTACACTCTTAGAAAGTTTGTTTGTGTAAGTGCTTATTCTGTGCATGTGAGTGGTAATAACTAGAGAAATTTGTTTTCAGTGGGGCTGGGAGCGCGAATTAAGCCACGATCATGTTCTTGCTTAACCTTTCTCCAGCTTTTCATTGACACTGCTGGTGCCTGTGCAGCATGGCTGAGGATGTGGCAGTACAAATGCTTGTGCAGCCGCATGGTAAAGAGGTTTGGGAACAGATCCAGCTCAAAAGTAACTTTCTTTTTTAGGCTGGCTTCTGTGTAGGTCAGTTCCCTTGCTCATTTCACTGTATAGTCATGCACATGCCTGTATTAGTGCCTTGCAGGAAGCAATGCAAGATGAAAGTTGAGTGAGGTATAGGGGAGTGTTGTCAACTTCACCCTTACTAATAAAGTCCTCATTTCCAGAATGACCATCGTAGCATTTGAAATTGGGCCTGTAGAAGACGGAAGGATTCTGTTCTCACCTGAGTTTTCTGTTGCCTGATAGAAGTGAACTGCAGGCTTCAGCCATGTTTATACTTGGGAAGATAGTGTTTTAACAACTTGCCTGCCTAGTCAAAGCCTTCAATGATTTTATTTGCTAAAGAGAAAGCTGTGATGACTGGATTAAAAATATCAACTACATTTAGTATTTAATGGGCTGCTTTGATGACCTGCTGTGGCTGGGAATGCAGAGCTGGTGATGAATGGAGAACTAATCCAGGCAGAAAATAAACCCCGTTCAATAAGCAGTATCCCAGCTGGCACCCTCTCTGACAGCTTCTGTTACCAGTATGTGCAGTTGTGCGTGGGAGCAGAACCCTATTGATTAGCAGAATTGAGAGCCTCAGTCTTCTTGGGGCACCTGTAATAGATCTGCTCCAGCCTGAAAGTTTGTACTCTAATCTGGTTGATCAACCAGAGATGGATCAGTTACAAAAGAAGGGGTGAAAAACAGCCTGGCAGCTAGTGAAACCAAAATCAGGCTGTCCTTTGTAGATGAGAACGAGAGCTGGGGTTTGCTTCCTGGGAGCTAGTCTATATAATCTACTGTTAGTATTATTGTCTTGAAGGTGGGACAGTTGATGTCTTCCACGTCACTGTGATATAAGTAGTTCACAGATTTCTTCCAGAGTAACAAATGGTAGGAAAGAATTTTGGGAGCTCTTTCTGCTATTCTTGCTTCTACTGATTTACTGGGTGGCATTGTGCCCATCATAAAATCTTACAGTACTTTAGCATCCCTCTGAAGAGCAGGTCATATGGGGAGTGTAGCACAAATTCAGTGAGTTTTGAGCTTCTGGATAGAGTGTGCTACAAAAGGGCAACACAATCTTTAGCACAGATCCCACTTAAAAGTGCAGGTCATCTCTTTAGCTTCTCCTGCCTCAAGAGTTAAGATGGCACCCTGGGACATAAGCAACTTATTTTAGGTTTAGGTTAAGAAGGCATCTGCCAGGAATAGAGTTGAGTGGAGAACACAGGCTGCTTGTCTCTGCTCTTTATCTTGAAGGTGCACTCCCTTGGCAAAGCCACCAGATGTCTCAGGGTCTGTTCTTGCAAGCCCCTCTCAGCACACACTCTGCATTTAAAAGCCCGGGGAGGGGAAGAAAACAGAGACAATTATTGCTTTAGGTAGTTGTGTAGTTTCCATTTTTTGGCCCCAACATTAAAGCTTAAGGAGCTGAAAACTAGAAGGTACTGCAAGGGAGCAAATGCTAAAAAGTGCCACCAGTTCTTGGCATTCTGTTGTAACTTTTTTTTATCCATGCAATTTCAAAAAAAGCTTCCCAGCTCTCTAGGGATCCTTTCTCCTGCTACTGAAATACTACCATGGGGATGGGGGTAAGCAGCAGCTGTTAAATAGCGCATACAGCTGTATCAGTTTGAAACAGGACATGAATAACAAAATTTGGGGAAGGTGGTGGGAGCTCACTGTTATGTCAAGTGCAGAACAGAGAGGATATTGGGAGAATATGCTACAGTCTGCAGCTCTTCTGCCAGGGTTACCTAACTTTTTGTAGCCACTTCAGAGTATTATCCTATTTCTGTCAGGCTTGTGAGATCTCCAACTTAATTTGTGGAGTTTGCATCCTGTTTGAGGTCAGGTCACAGAGTTGCAGCTGGTCATTAAGCAGAAGAATTTTCTCATGGGTTCTTTGCCTCCTCCTGTTAGACAGTTGGAGGAAGGTAGCTACCTGAGGAGGTGCAGCACAGCTGGGGCTCTACCTCTCCAGTGTGTGTACACCAGGTGACAGGACTGCATGTGCAGCAGCTCTCCAGTTGCACTGGAATGGGGCTGCAGTCCTCATACAGCATTTGTCTGAGAAGTGTTTAACCTTGAAGCTTCCTTAACTCTGCCTTCACGTATATGGTGATGGAGTACTGTGTGTGTGGGATGCAGGAAATGCTGGACAGTGTCCCGGAAAAGAGGTTTCCAGTTTTTCAGGCGCACGGGTAAGTACAGTTTTGTTCCTTAGGCTGCGTTAGCCTCTCACCACTGTGCTCTCTTGAATTCAAGACCACATTTTACTCTGTTGCTTAGACTGCTGGCCACACTTTAAAGTAAAACTGGCTTTGTGTAATAACTGCATCTTTTACATCCATGGAAAAAATGAAAAACTAATGAAGTAGTGGCAGGGGCAGCCCTTAAATTCTTGAAGATAAACCATCTTTCTATTGAATTTTCTATTACTTTTGTTTTGCTTCACGAGATACATGACAACCCTTCCTGGCCCCTTTCCTACAGCTCTGCCGTTCAGCAAAGATGGATGCAGTGGTGGAATCTGTAAGGACTTGCCCTGCCTAAATGGAGGCAAGCCATACAGTTCAGTGTCAGAAAAGAGATTAAAGGTCTTTGGATGGATTAAGGATTGGCAATATCCAGCATGATCTGTTGGCTTGTTTAGTTAGTAGACAGGATAAGCTGAAGCCCCTTTCACTCTGCAAGTAAAGGAACCTTAGAATTCTGGAAATAGATGTAAGATTGTCATGTGTATCAAATCAGTGCAGACCAGCAAATCTGTGGTAACTATGTAATTTTACGGTCATATTTTAATTTTGTTTAAAAAAGGTCACTGAGATTACAGATAGTGTAAGTGAAACACAGGCACATTAAGTCAAGTATTATTTCTTGATACTGTGAGATAAAAAACTCGTACGCACAATTGTTGCCAGGCTGTCAATGCACAATGCTTGTTACATTATAGTAATGGCCTGCCCATAGTCTCTGACAGTAAGTACAGGAAAACACTCCTTTCTACTGGCTAAAGGAAACTTCCCCCCCCACACCCCATTAGAGCAACCTATGCCACTGAAAGAGCATCTTTTGCTAGCTTAACTTAGTCTAGACTAAAGCAGGTGTCAGAATTAACTACGAGGCCTGTGCCAGTGTGGTGCTCAGCACTTACAAAATACAGACTTGCGAAGAGGGCTTTGGTGTGGAGCAGCCCAGAGTCTGAAGTGGTTAGCACACTGCTGCAGAGCTCTGGCAGGTAACTTCTGGCTTTGTCGGAAGATTAAGTGCTGTTTCTTACACGCCACAGTTCAATCTCAAGTTCCTCATCAAATGTAAATACATTTCCGGCTTGTTTCCAATAACAGCAATCTTTGCTTTATTTATTATCAGTAGTTCATATAGTCTTAGTCTATGGAAGTGCTTGACTTTTTTTTCCTCTAACTCTTTCTGCAGGTACTTTTGTCAGCTTATAGACGGCTTAGAATACTTGCACAGCCAAGGGATTGTCCACAAGGATATAAAACCGGGGAACCTCCTGCTAACAACCAATGGGACACTAAAAATATCCGATTTAGGTGTAGCAGAGGTATGTGAGGAGTGCAGCAAAGTCAGGAATGGGGGAAGCATGACATTCTAGATTTAGGTCACCTTTGTGGTGTCAATCGATTTATTGTGCATTTCAGCTTCTGTTCTGTTCAACTTGCAGAGTGCTGTAGAGTGACTCTGAATATTTATTGTAATTGGCAAACCACTTTTGTTGATAACAGCACAAAACTTCCATCCAGGAAGCATATAGAGGAAGACATCAATCTTAGACAAGCCCAAATGTGTGGTCAAATGGCAAGCTACATAACCTTACCCTTATTATATGAAGACTGTCTTAGCTAGGTAGGAGAGGTGCAAGAATTATCACTGTTAGCATGTAGTTGCTGTAGTGGCATGTTCTCATGATATGTAAGTAGATGTTCAGTAGCAGAGTTTTCCCCTTTTGTTTCCCAGGAGAAACTTTTCTAACAGTTACAATTTGTTTGCCGTGGAAGTTTGAAACTAATCAGTCTCATCTGCTGCAGGCATTGCATCCATTTGCAGAGGATGACACATGCAGAACGAGCCAAGGGTCGCCAGCATTCCAGCCACCAGAAATTGCCAATGGCCTTGACACCTTTTCAGGCTTTAAAGTAGACATCTGGTCCGCAGGGGTCACACTGTAAGTGCCCATGCAGCATCCAGGAATTGCAATAAAAAATTACGAGCGCCCAAATAGCTTGGTCTTGAGCTATCTGCTGTCATCACTGCTCTTCTGTATGTTGCTGGGGGGAGCAGGGAGGGTGTATGTGCGTTGGTCCCTTCTTTGGTTGGGTTTATGTTCCCCGAAGTACTTGTAATTCTGAAGAAAGTAATCTTTACTCTCAGTGAGTAACTCTGCCAGCCATTTCTCAGCATCCGAGATGCACAGCTACTGTAATAATAGAAACCACAAAGATCTCTAGTATTTATTTTTAAGTTTCTTCCATCCCAGCCTGTCAGGGAGATGTCTTGGTGGTTTTGACTCGTGTGAATGAAGAAGCTGTGATAAAGGAAGGCTAAGTTTAAAGAGGCATTCCAAATACTGTCAAATACTCATCTTTTAGGTTCATCTTGGCTTCTTTTGGTTTATGTAGTCACATGAGAACTGAACACATGTTCTGTATGCTTTTTCTCATACAGCTTCTCCTTCTGCCTTTACAGATACAACATTACAACGGGTCTATACCCCTTTGAAGGGGATAATATCTATAAATTATTTGAAAACATCGGGAAAGGTGACTACACAATTCCAGAGGATTGTGGTCCTCCACTCTCAGACTTATTGAGAGGTGAGTCTCCCAGCTGACTCTAAAAGGGTAAAATTTATAGATGCAACAAATGCTCAGCTTGCATAGTGCCAGGGTAGAGCTTCATTCCAAGTATCCTGTGAAGATATAGGATCCTGTTAGAAAGGGAGGTTATGCTTATGAACTTGTAAGACTTTGAAAGATCTTTAACACTAGTATTTTCTTGAGATATCTAAACCCTGCATGAGTTGGTGTCACTACGCTTTATAGAGTTGGTTCTTGCGTTATGTTTCTTGTGCTCTGAGAAGCTTTTAAATTGAGGACAAAGCCCACAAGAGGTTAAATTTAAAATGGCATCATAGCATTGATGGAGGTTTTGCAAGCGAGAACACTGAATTAAATTCCTTGCCCAAGCTTTCTATAATGTAAAATACTGAGTACTCGGGTTCTCCTGTCCTTTCTCATCAGTCTCTGCTCTGAATTTATTTGCTTCAGTCCCAGTTGTCGTCTCCTTCCCCCCAAATTTAGAGCTGCAAGGATATTGGAGCAAAGTGACTGGTGCCCACTTTCACAACAGGGCTGTGGTAGAAACCGGAGCAGCATTTTCTGGGTAGGAGGAGAGGGTTGTGGCTTTTGTTTGCTGGGTTTTTTTTGTTGTTGTTGTTTTTCCTGTCACTTTTTGCAATAGTTTGTGGTTTACTGTTGAACAGTCTCTACTTTTGAAAGCTGAATAGTCAGGGCAGCAGTTATGCTGTGTGTAGCAGCCAACTTGGTGATGCCCATTTGGGAGCAGGTAGGATGTGATTCTAGCACGTGGGAGATCCTGACCACAGTTCCTGCTGCCTCATTGGCAGTGAAATAGCCTGGTGCAGCAGTGCTCCCCAGCCCTCAGCACAGGCTTGTGCTCTCCTCCTTTGACTTCAGCTGTTTGTGAAAGATCAGACCTCAAATATGAAATGATGCTGTCTTGTTTCAAGTTTATTCTTCTGGTTCTTGTGCTACGCGGGGTTAGGAGGTCAGTGTGGGTGAAGGGCTGTGCGGCACTGTGAGCAAACTGAGTCCGCTTCCCTTCCTCCGTCAGAAGCGTTATCAGGTCTGCTCGTAACACGGGTGTTATCGCTGAACTGGGGGGTTGTGTACCGTGCTGTGTCCTCTACGTGGTCACAGTGCTGTTGCAGTTTGTGGCTAGCCAAAAGGTTAACAATTTCAAAGCAGTTTACGGCTGCACTTCATGCTACAAACGGCAGCAGTCATGCCTCCGCAGGAAAGGCTGCGCTGCCTGTGGGCTCCTGGCTCCTGCGTGGATGGCTGCGAGGAGCTGCAGCTCCAGCCTGGACTCACTTCCCTGCCCCGCAGGGCCACCTCCGCTGCGGGCCACGGCCCAGTGGGGTGCTGGTGACGCTGGGGTGCTGGGGACGCGGGCGTCCTTGCCGGGTGCTGGCCGCATGCCGGGTGCGGCGGCAGGTGGTGCTGTCTGTCCGGGCTCTGCCCGCTGCTGCGCTGGCGGGGCTCCTCTCGGCCCCCCTGCCACCGAGGAGATGGCAGACCCCCTGCAATCCCACTCCTGGGAGACTCTTTTAGCTTATCTGGTGCCCCGTGCTGATTATGAAGTAAGTTATTTGCATGTGTTTCAAAAAGCGTTAACTAGCTTTAACGGCTTTCAGAAACATGACATAAGGCATAGCTTCAAATTGCACTCAGCACAGCTGGTATCTTGGCTGTTCTGCTGAGACTAATGTGGCTACTGCTTACGGCCCAGCACTTCTGACTGATGCGTGTTTCATGTTGTATCCCCCTGCCCCAGGGAATGATGTCCTGATCTACATGCGGTGTTTGATTTGTGAATGCTGACTCAAAACACAGCCTTTTTTATGAGCCCAAACGGAGTAAATCCAGTGGTCCATTTAGACTGGCAGCCAGTCTTCTAAAGCATCCAGCAGAAATCATTTGAGATTTGTGATAAGCCTCTCAGCTGCACTTAGTGTTGTCCCCCAGGGAAAATGAGTGTGGCAATTGTTTCTCTTTTCTTATCCTGAGGATATTGATAGCTTAAAATCTTACGCTTCATTAGCAGAATAACTCCCTTTGCTGTTCCCTTTCCATCCACTGTATGAGACCTGGAGTCAGAATTTCCTACTTTCCCTTCTGCCTCATTTTAAACAGAGGAGCCTTGCACCTGATGCCCTTTGTCCATCTCTTACAGCCCGAGTTGCCTCCTTCATCCTAGCTGCTGTCTGTCTTCATCCCTTCTGTGTTTGGGCACTACAGAGATGCAAGTTGAGTGTGTTTGGTAGGCAGAGGAGCTTGCCCCGGGGGGAGATGTCTGTCTCTCTATCAACTTGACCCTGTCTTCCAGTGTGGTAGGAAGGGCTAAGGATTCCTTTTACAATCCTCCCTCCATCCCACCTGAGAACACTCCCACCCCTCATCTTGTCATATCCACCTGTTACACAGTAAAAGCTGGCAAAACCTCCTGATATTCTCCTTGTTTGGTTTGACATGCTTTACTTTTTCTAGTGGTTAGAGTACCCAGTGGAGCTGAGGTGACCGAATTATGGAGTGGGATTGCCCTGGCTTCCTCTACTCTGTGGAGGCCTGAGCATCTCCGCAGCCCAGCAGATAGCAAAGCATCTGCTGAAGACAAGGGCTGAGCCTTGCAGTGGTGATATTACGTAGCTATGGTGACAAAACCCAAATGCTTTATTTAGTTCATGCTTTTCCTCCAGAACATCTGCATTTCCTGGTAGGTGCCTGCTACTTCTGCAGCAGGTTGAAACTGAATCAAAAGCCTGCAGATCAGATATTGTCAATGGCTGTCTGATGCTTTTATATGAGCGGCACAGACACCCACAGCTCAGCTCTATCTCACTAGAGACTTTGTTTCGCCTTTGCATTGCTTTTAAAAGACTCTTAAAGCACTCTGCAGTGCTGCAAGCATTTGTTCTGGTTTTATTGTAAGGAAGAATTCAGTATGCTGCAAAGTGCTTATTTCCTCTCTGGCTATAAGTGCTGTGTTGTCCACAGTACCAGTCTGGCTGTGAAGCAAACACTAGAATACACTTTTTAAGGTTTTTCTGTTCTTCTGTTGACTACTTTTTTTTTTTTTACTTATTCTCCCCCTTGAGCTTGTTTTTATTTCTTTGTTCCTCTTTCCAGAAGAAGCAGAGTTTAGAGGACTTAAAGCTTCTGTGGTATTTGACTTGTAAAGAGACTTGCATGACAGTGTATTTCAACAGATTAGTTGGGATGCTGCTCCTCTTTGTCTCCCTAATCAGGGATGAAGCTTTATTTATACTTTTTACTGATGGAAAAGAGAAGGGCTAGTACTGTTCTGGCTTCTGTGTGTACAGTCAGTAAAGATGTGTCAGAGTAGAAGCATTTATAAAGAGCCTTAAGGTTCTTCTGTCACCACAGACTGCATATGACTTATCAACTTGTATGCAGTTTGCTTCTGGAAAAGAAAAATGCACAAGGTCAGCTTTTCTTCCTCCTTTACTAATATACTTTTACTGAAAGAGAAAGCTCTGAGACTGCAGTCTCTGCATTAAGCATCTGGATTGATTTCCAGGCTCTGCTACAGACTTTGTGACTGGGGACAAGCTGGTTAGTTTCTCAGCATTTTGTTTTCTCACTTCTGTGTAACTGCCATGACCTTTATTACAGGGATGGTGAGAGGATGTGCATTCTGATGACAGTGGGATGCTTTAATTCTGTGGTAGCAGGGAGTCCCCGGAGCCAACAGTCAGGCAGGCTGGTGTCTATAACCCATCCAGTGGCAAGTCTTCCACACGTGTTTGATCAAAGACTCAAGATTTGCCTGCAGAGGGAGTTTCTGGTCAGAACGCCTGGCTATGCTTGTGGAGGATGAAGGAGAGGGGAAAAAGTCCCATCTCATTTTACAAATTGGACTTATACTGCTTTTATATTGGTTGTTTTAAATGTTGATCCAAGTTGGAGACTCTGAAGTGAAATCCAGGTTGAGTTTAACTCTTGCTGTTAGATTTCTTCCTGCTTCTCAAACAACATACCTAAGATTGTGCTGTCTGCTAAAAACTAGATATTCTACCACATGATGTAATGCTATGCTTGTTCAGGATTATTGAAGTGTGTGGGCTGGAGTCTAAGGAGCTGAAGACAGGTTTGTGGTCTCCAGTTTCTGGATTGCCACTTGATGTAATTTGAAAGGCGTTTGAGACTGCTGGCATGCCATAATGGGCACAATATCCCATGTATGGGCAGAGTGAATCCTTCTAAAATACCACGAGAGCAGAGGTTTGTGAGTTAGGCGTCCTCCTGAAGAATCGCCCTGTTACAGTGTGTCTCATCTTTATTCGCAGATAAACTGCATGGAAATCTTTACCGTAAATGGTAGAGAGTATGTGTGGTTACTGTGGGCAGATGCTCTTAGATGACTTGACTGGTGAACAGTACATGATGTTTTGTCTTGAAGTTTCTTTTCAGTACAGGACTTCAGCCATAGAGCTGCCATGAGTGAGTCACAGAGCTGAATGCATGAGTGCACGTTTTCAGAGATTGGACTTTCCATTTTCTTTCAAACATTGCCCAAAATACAGTCCTTTTTCATTAAAGTAAATACTCTTTTTGGTCAATTATCTTCCTTATGCCTTTTTAATTGCTTGAGAACAATGCAGCTCTCTGCACCATAGCTATTTGTAACTGGTCCTGTTAGGCCTCTTCTAATAATTTACTTTAGAATTTTATCCTCTGCTTGTACCAGTTTAATCTGGTAAATGCCTTAAATTTCTTTGTTAGCCCTGTCATTCCTTAAACAGTATTTGAATTGCTGCACATTTATTTTTTCCCTTTGGTCAAAGTGAGCTGCTTATGAGGGTGCTCCAACTCCTCTTCTGCAGCACCCTAGTGAAATTAATCCTAAACTGAAAGTGCAAGAACCTTGGAACAGTCCCACTGTACTTCAGATTTCTATGAAGTGTTTCTAGTTGTATCTGCTTGGATGTGCAGAAGTTTATCCCGAACTTGATAATAACAAGCTGGATTCCAAAAATGCCTTGAAATGTGGTCTTTAAATAAATAAATTGGGGGGGGATGGGGTGGAGTCCTGACTTACCTGTTTCTGATTGCTTTAATAAGATAACCTAGCCAATACATGCTTTGGTGACCCCTAGACTTCATGTAAGATCTCTTTGCAGTCCTATTTTGTTTTTTAAAAAAAAAAAAAAAGCCAACACATCGGGGCAGCTCAGCTGTGAAACTACTGTCTAATAATCTTATTAATAGGTTATTTAATTAGGTGGGGGATTTTTTTTCTCTGAACCACCTTCCCATCTTGTTTTCCAATTATTATTTCTTTTCTTGTAAGGTGAGGAGAAATTCCATCTGAATGTGAGAACTCCTTTACTGCAAGGCTGGGTGAGCACTGGAACAGGTTGCATAGGGGGTTGTAGAGTTTCCACCCTCAGATGTTCAGAACCCAGCTGGACATAGTCCTGGGCAAGCTGACCCTGCTTTGAGCAAGAGGTTTGCACTAGGTGATCTCCAGAGGTCCCTTCCAACCTCAGCTGTTCTGTGGTTCTGAGAAGGCTGCAGGGACTGCTAGGGACGTGTGCTGGAGTACAGAAGAAAGGAGAAATGCACATTGCAAGGACCCTTGTTGTGGAGAAAGTCCCTGATAAAGGCTATGTTCAGTGTTAAACTGATAATTATCTTTTTTTAACTGTAAGGGAGTTTGTTGCATAGTACTCAGTGAAAAAAGGAGGGCCTTCTCCAGCACCAGTTCATTAACAACAGCTAAGGTGAGGAAACAATTTGGAATTAGCCCTGCAAAAGCACCTAAATGTTGTATTACAGGTGTTGCAGCACTTTGCAGGACAGCAAGATTTGGGATCAAATCCCTTTTCTGCTGAAGATGGTTCAACCATATCTTCCCTTCTCTCACCCTTACTGTGAGACCATCTCAAAATATGCTTTCAGTGGTGTTCCGCGGTAGCAGACCTAGCAGCTGAGCTGTTCAGCTTTTGGCACTGTCGCTGGCATTAATCACCTCCTGCCACATATGGTTTTGGTCTGTAGCTGCAGCCTGGGCTGCTGGTTGCTTGTTTATAGGACTTTAGCCTATTTGGGGGAGAAGATACCAGAGATGAGGAACTACTATCGAGGTTTAGAGCTCTTGAGCAGGGAGCTCTTGCTGTAGCTCCAGTCGAGCTCAGCCATGTACCTCTAGTATATGTATGGTGGTTTGTATGGTTTCGGCAAGGCAGGTATAAATTTCCGGTGTGCTCTGTCTAAAGTGCTCTGAAGACTCTAGTGCCTTCAGTTCATGAGGCCAGATGCCTGTGATGCACTTGACCCTCTCAAACCTGGAGAGGTCTTCCTGTGATTCTTTAACCTACTTCACAGTGATGTAATGTGCATCAGTAGTGACCCCATCTGCCTTAAAGCTATTAGTGCTGTCATCAGAACTGATAAACCTTTACAAATTGCCATGGCAAACTGTATTTTGCTTTCTGGGGGGAAAATAACTTTAGTCCTTCCAAACTATACCTTTTTTTGCCCATATTCATTACTGTTAGTATGTGATACAAACTGAACTGACAAGGAAGATGTTCTGGATGAGCTTTTGTTATCACACAGTGCTGTTGGTGATTTATCTCTTCTATTACCTTTGTTCAACAGTATTGCAGAAACTCATCTGCAAGGCACTTGCAACTTCTTACTTGAACTCCAATGTCTCTTTCCAGCCCTCCCTTCCTAAGTGTCCATCCAAATGTATCTCCCATCCTTGTGTTTTCACTGTCCTTGTACTGGCTCTCCCCAGCACTCTGCACTGTTTGCTCCTTGTCCTGACTTTCTTAACTCCTGCTTGACAGTCTGTTCTGCTTCCTAGCCTTTCTTTTCTTCGGGTTGCTGGAGATGGGATCCTCCTGTTCTCTTACCTCTTTCCAAAACCTTACTCTTCGTGCTACCTGTGCAAGACTCAACAGTGCTAGTGCTTCAAGAGCAACAAGGGGGTATCATCCAGTAAAAGCAAAACTCCTTGTAATGTACAGCAGCGAGACTTTGTTAACATTCGTTAGATTAATATATTCTCGGAACCTTCATTGGATAATACCTTGGATGCTGCTGTTTGAGACTTGTTAGGTCCCATTGGCTAGTTTCTGAAGAATATGGCAAAATTTGCTACTTCCCTTCTGTTAAGTTGTGAAGCTTTTTGAAGACAGTGGAGCAGAGTGGGCATCTCATGAGTCTGTTTAAGGTATCCACCTCCCTCTTTCCTAGAGAGAATACAGATAAGCTATTCTTCCTCTCCCACCCCTCTTCTCACCCCCACCCCAGCTATCTTAGCAGATGATGCCAGAAATCAAACTCCTGGCTAGGGCAAAAGGATGGACAGTAGGATTATTTTTTTTGTCGGTTCTCCCCAGATGTACTTCCAGAATAGAATTTCACTAGACTAGACTTTCAGGGATGCTGAATAACTGCATATATGCTATGCCTAAGGCTTTGACTCTTCCATGGAGAAAGTTCAATAGCATTATCTGTGAAATGCAAAGTCTTGATGCTCTTTGCCTGGAGACGTGCTTGGACATATGATCCAGGGCTGTACAAGCCTCTGTCCCTGCAGTGTGAAGGAGGGAAAGGTCATATCCACTTTGCAGGTGGGGAAACTGAGGAGCAGACTTGATCAGGTAGTCAGCAATGGAGTTGGGATTTTGTGCTGAGCTTCCTGTGACCAATGCAGCAGATTCTTCCTGGAAGTAAAGGCTCCCTAAGCTGCCAGGAGGACTGGACACACCAGTCACTGTTGGGGGAGGGAGGTGGGAGGGAAGGGTAGAGCTTTATGCTTCCTGTCTTCAACTTGGCTGAGAGCATCTGTGATCACACCTGGACTTTTTTTCCTTCTTTTCAGGGATGCTTGAATACGACCCAGCCAAGAGATTTTCAATACAGCAGATAAGGCAGCACAAGTGAGTGTTCAGCTTCTTCCTATTAGTCATTCTCTTTCTGCTTCTTATGCTAATGTACCTGTGCTATTGCTCTCAACTCATTTTTCCTTTTGACAGCAGACACATGGAAGTCACTAGATATCCTTCCTCCAGCTCTGCTGGAGCTCTGGCAACCTCTACTTGGCTTTTTTCCTCCTACTAGAGCATCCGGTTAAAGCATTTGAATTGCTAACCAGTAAATAATGAATATGTTGAAAATATGTTTCTAGCATGACTGGTTCTTGAGAATTAAGGGTTCTGGATAATTTTTTTCAGAGGTCAGCTAGTACTAATGGAGCAGAAGAACAGGGGTTCCTGAAGGCTGGGTTATTGAACTAGGACTGTTTAGTAATGTGTGTTAGTTCTGGTTTTCTGGACAGTCTGGTGACAGAAATATCCCTTGGTATTTGCTCCATATGGAATCAGTATGTGGAGAAGTGTTCCAGGACAATAGGAAATTTTTTTTCTTTCTCTTTAATGTCATATTCCTCCCTCATCCATATCCTCCCCCTTTATCCTTGCTATTGTCTGAGGGGAGGAAAGGCCCCGTTATCTCTGAGGGGGTTTTTTTGGGTTTTGTTTTTTTTTTTTTTTAAAGGGTCTGTTTGAACATGCTGCCTCTGAGCAGAGATTTCCTGGGCGGATAAAAGTACAAGAACAAAAAGCATCATAAGGATGCTTCGTCGTGGAGGCTGCATTAGCTTATCTCCTATTTGAATAGGAAGTGCTTCTGAGGACACGCAGAGCTGCCTGCTGGACCACAGCTGCTCAGCAGAGGTCCTGCCTACAAGCTTGCCCAGAAAGCTTTTGGGAACCTTGTAAAAACAAAGCTCTGATCCTGGAAGGTGATGGGCCTGCTTTGTGCTGCCTGCAGGCAGGAAGAGTGCTATTTTCTTTTTTTCTCTGGAAAAAAACCAGCAATGGTAGCCATGTGCTGTCAGATGATGATCCCTGGTAGATGTTATGGCATGGAAGGCATCTGCAGGAGCCACAGAACAAAACCTGACAGGCTTGAACTGCACTGGTGTTCTGCAGAGGAGCAACTGCGACCTACCCCTGATGAAGATCAAAGAGGTTGGGGAGGCAGGTCTTATGTAGCTGCCTGATATTAATTAAGCAGTCAGGCTGGCGCTTTTAATAGTAGCCAAGCACTGTGCATTGGTTCTTTCACTGGGTCTGGGAGATGATAGGAGCAGGCATTTGCTTTTCAGGACTGCCTTTCCCCATGCACATGCCTCCCAATAATACTGGGCCGTAAAAGAGACTGCTTGGGGCTGGCCTGTTAAATGCTGCGTGGCATTTAAAGCACCATATAGAGCTGGTCTTCAAAACAATAGCTCCTGCTGTTACTGACTGTCCTCCCCTCTACCACTGAGGACTAGAGCGCTTCAAGGCAGCTAGTTCTAGGGTGGTGATCAGCTTGCCACACAGTCAAACCGATGCTTGGTCAGTAAGCGCTGTAAAGAGTACATTAGTAGGTGTTGAGAAAAGCACTGAAAGGACTTTCTCTGCTATCAGTGTTGTGGGTCCAAAGGCTGCAGTGAACTGCCCCTAAGCTTTGGGGCAGTGTAGTTGGTTCTCATGTGTCACTATCTGCTAGGTATTTGAGCTAGTTATCCAACTCTATATACTTGATTTTATACTTCTCCCATGTGGCAGTGAGTTTTTGTGTCAGCTTTGCCCAGCTGGAAGCAAAGAGGTTTCTCTAGAGACCCTGCCTGTAGTTAGAAAGCAGGAGAAACTAGAGCATGCTTCTGGCATGGAGGGCAGTCGCAAATCTCCCATGCACTATAGGCATAGCCTGCCCTCTAATTGGGCACAGCTGCTGGTGGTGAGGCTTTTCATCTCATAGCACTGAGAGTGCTGGAAGAAAGACTCTACCTGCAAACACAGGAGCGTTTCCAAGGCTTAGTCTCTTATTAGTTTTCTGTGAGCTTAGCCAGTGCTTCTTAACAGGCTTTTCTCCCCTATTAGTAATTGCCTCCTTCCTCCTGCTGTGGCATCCTAATAATTACATCAAGCACAGCAGAGCTTGCAGCCTTGGGCTTTGGATGTGTCTGTCCATCTCCTTTTTGTAGAGTAGCATTGTGCTAAAGAATCCAGTGTTTGGTTCTCTTGGCTTTTCTTTAAATAGAAGAGAAGCTTAGTCCTTATGCTTAACCTGACCCTGATTTTATTTTAATATTGAACAAAGCAATCGGAAGGACAGCAGGTAGCCATTCAGATATTGTCGAAGGGTTTTTTTGGAAAGCATTTTAGTAAGAAAAGACTTGATTTCTAGAATCCTTGGATTTCTAGTGTGTGGGGGAGTAATAGTCATTAATGATTTTGGGTTTCTCTACACTCCTCCCACAAAAGCATGTGTTAAGGCACAGGAACTAGACTATAGAAACATTAAGCGACTTACCCGGGCTGCCCTGCTGAGATGGATACTGGCTCAAACCAGAATTACCCAGTGCCTTTCTGTGCTGCTGGAAGTCTCCTTTTATGTCTTTGAGCTGATGTTACTGGTGACTTGCTCATATGGACAGTTGAGATTATCAAAGTGCACTGAAAATCAAGAGGAATAGCCCCCATGTCCTGGGCAGTGTTTTTTTGCATTGGAGCCAAACACTGCTAGACCAGGCTCGTGTCAGCGCGATGGGAAGGGGCCATGTTCCTCTGTCCTGTGGGGAAGGGTGATCCCAAGGGAAACATCACAGAGCAGGTGTCCTGCAGCCATGGAGCTGGGTGCTCAGGATCCACCCAGAACTGGATAAACAGTTTGCATTTCACCTTCCATAAAGTGATGTTTCTTGCTCTTGTAGTGGGATCAAGGATAAAAGGCTTAATCAGTGGGTCAGGGGAAACACTGAGAAGTATTGAGTGTTGCTCCGTGCAGCATATAGAGCTGCAGGAGGCAGAGAAGGCAGCCAGGCACATGTTTATTGCCCAGCAATGGTAATTCTGCCATTCCTCCCTTTATTCTTGCCAGCTGCTCCAAATGCTTTTCCCCCCTGTAGCGGCAGCCCTGTCTGAAGAATGCTGTAGGAAGAGTCTGCTTAGTTTTATACCTGCCAGCTGCCTTCTTCCTCTCCTCACTTCTATAGGTAAACTCTTGTATCAAACTCATGTTTCTGTACTTCGTTTTAATTCAGCAGGAAAAAGTTAAATTCTTTTCTTCTTTGCTTTCAGAGGCTTTTCAAACCTAGTCAATCTCTGCAGTGCAGACCTATGAGTTGTAAATTGAAATGAATTAAAACTCTCTCAGCCTGTCATCTAAGAGTTTATGAACTGCCAGAAGCCCACCCCTGAATAACAATGAAAGAGCCTTGAAACCTGCTCTTCCCAGAAGGATCTGGATAGGATGATGTTCAATGGAAAACTGACACTTTTAGTTCACCTCTGAATATTTTGTACTCATGGGGCGGGGGTGTGGGGCAGTGAAGAAAAGCTGCCAAGAGCCAGGGAGTTAGCAGCCTGCTCCCCATAGATTAGTCACCATCTCCTCTCTACCCTGTGCTTTTGCTGAAGGGCTTAATGCTTGTACACTGCATTTTGTAACTAATTCACTGACCCTGCTGCAGCACTTAAAGTGATGAAGTGGATGCAGAATTCTACCTCTGTCCCTTGTTTCCAAGGCAACCATCTTGCCTGCCTTCTCCAGAAGTGTCACACTTAATTTGTTCAGTCATAGATACCATTGCAAGAGTTTATGCAAGAAAGGGAAGGCACTTCCACCTTTTATTAGTGGAGGTGCAAATTAACCTGCTGGCCTAGTGTCTTCCACTGACCTCCTGGAGGCTGCCGTGCCACCTTCCCAGGTGCTTTTGCTCACCCCAGAGTCTTCCCTGAGAGGCTTGGAGGGTAGCTGTTGGATGCTGTGCCATGCTGTGCAAACCCTGGGTACCAAAGCCATTGGAAATCTGTGTGTGTTGCCACTGTAGATTCCTTTGCAGGTGCTGAGCATGCTCCTTGACTTCGGTGCCTGAATCTGAGGGAGTGAGAGGGGTTTCCCTTTACCTCTGCTGCGGCATGTATACTCATGGGCTTTTACCATCCCTTCTTTGTGGTGTTAGGCAGTAATCTGCCCTTGGTGGGACACACACACAAAAGCTCTCCTCCTCTCCTTTCTTGCCGAGGTACCTGGGTCTGCCTTCCTTTCCTGTGGCAGGCACATGGAAGGAATCTTTGGTTCTTCTACCCACGTTCTGCAAATCAGTTTCATAATGCAACTGCGTATGGGGTGTTAAATGAATGTGAGTCTCCATCTGCATAGAACACCTCTCCTCATAGGAGTCTGAACTATCACCTTTGGTCCTAGCATCAACTAGAGGAAAACTGCTTCTCTTTCTTACGCATTTCTATTTTTTTATGAACCTGACTTAACTTAGACATCTCTTGACACTACAGGAGTTGGAGCAGTGATTGCAGGGATGCTGCTATATATTTATTGCTAGCCTGTGTTGCCTTTCCCCAGGGCATACTGTTGTGTGCCTTCCACGTTTGTCTGCAACAGGACTGAATTAAACTGGAATGCTGTTAGTTGCTTCTCGTGGTGACGGTGACCTTCCAGTAAGCTTGAAGCCCTTACATGGTATCATGGGAGGTGGAGAATCATTCATAACCAATGCTTGTTGGCAGGGTGGTGATCTGCAGCTTGGCATCTGGTTTCAAAGAAAATTGCCCATATACAAAACAAGCAAACTAAAATATTTGTGACCTAGAATGGGAAGTGAATTAGCTGTAAGTATTTGGAAGCTGCAGCTGTGCTTACTGATTCCTATTTTAACCTTGCTTATACCAGAACTTGAAAAGAGCAGAGTGATGACTTCTGATGTAAAATTCGAGCTTGGGAGCTGCATATTAGATGGGCTTATCAAGCATTGGTCAACCCAGATTCCTTTTTTCATTCAGTCCTTGGCCCTTGCTGTCTTATCTCCCTGTAGATTATAGAAACCTGTCTGGACACTAATTCTTAACTGGCAGGATCACAATTAATACTTCTGCTGCTGCTGTCTGGAGTTTCCATGCTTTGCAGGCATGCTTAACAACCTTGTAAAGTAGAAAGAAACAATCTCTTCCTACTGCTCCCTCCACTCTGTTTCAAAGGGCTGGGACTGGCCAAGAAACATTTCGCAGACAAGAGAGGAATCTGCCTCTCCCAGGGGATTTTCTGGACAAGGGACACTTTTGAGATCTGCAAAAGCTTTTGTTTTCCCTTAGTGTTAAAGCAGCAGTCTGTGAGCACCAGGTAAATGGCTATGTTTGTGCCAGTGTAGTTGGCTCAGAAAACATCAGTGAAACTGGGAATAAATGGTGAAATAGGGCACTCTGTCAGCAGTACTCTAATCCAGCCTGTGTTTTAGGGTCAGTGGTGAAGGCAGAGTGAGGAGGGACTTTATCTCATCTGCATCGCTGACTGATGGGAGAGTTGTGCTGTGGGAGAGTAGCTGCTTTCTGGCTTAGTCAGTGGCCAGTAGCTTCTTGAGCCAGATCAGGGCATTTGATGGAGCCAGTGGTCCTCAGCTGAAGAGCACATCTTCACTAATAACATTTAGCACCAGTGCAGAAAGCAGAATATCTGTCCCTGCTGGAAAATTGCTTGCCAGGAAATACTCTGCTACTCCATACAGAATTGCTTGAGGCTCCTTCTAAGAGGTCTTTGATTTTTCTTAGAACTTCAATGAATTTCTCTCCTCAGTCTATATCCTCATTACCATATCTGCATATGCAAGTATTTGAAATCACCTCCCAGAGGATGGAATCATTATGACTAGAGTACAGTGATTCAGGTTTCTGCTGTTAATAAAAACCTATTTTTACTCTCCTGGTAAGTAGGACAGAAGGAAAGAAAGAGACAGAGCTGAAATACAGCAAAATAAAAACACGAGTTGCTATAGACTTCTAGGCTTTCTCCCTTTAAAATACTCCTTTTGTTAGCAGTCATTCTGATCTCATTTGCCCTGTATATTCCATTCTCCTTAGGTCCCTGGTGTTTAGTTTGGATCCCTCTAGCTCCAGTGCCCCTGGCAAAAATAGCTGGTGGCTGTGTTGGCTCTTCTGTTCCTGTACTAGATGATCCTGCCAGGCTGGATCAGCCTGGGCTGAATTTGCTATTTTGGCAGTCACTTTCTTGATGAAAGCAGTCTCCCAAGGAAGGGAAATCAAATGATCAGATTAGGAGTGCTGTGTGCCATGCCCACCACCAAGGAAGCCATCTACAGGATTTGCTAAAACTGTTGGCCAAAATCTAGTTGTGTTGGACCTGCTCATGTCCTGCTAGTCCAGTAGCTGGGATGACCTTTTACTTAACTCTTGTAATGCTACTTCATGAACCGGAGGTCATACTTGACAAATTAGATCTGCATTTAGTTCTCTGTCACTTTTCTCCAGAGCAGGAGACTGACTTTAAAACTCAATCACTACAGAGAAAACAGTTCAAAGATGCTAATTGTGAAGCAGGGTTTCTGGATAACGGTTCACTCCTCCTTTGAATCCTAGCTGATTTGTCCCAATAGCTACATTTTCATTTGTTTATCTCCTAACTCCTTGCTTTTGCTGGATAGTTTTGCTAGAATGCCACTTTTTTTTTCCAGGCCTACTGTCAAAGCAATGTAAGACTAGAACAAAATTATAATTACAGTTCTGTGCAGGAGGTGCATCCAACCCTCACTTCCTAAAATGAATTTGGAACTGGAGTGATAAAAAACAGATGGCTTAGGTTTGTAAGAGCTCTTTGGTGACTGGCTTTGGGCCCTCCTCAATGGTTATTAGCCAGAAGTTACTGGATGCCTGTGCAAACTATGGAGGGGGAAGCACTCATGTCACATGAGGCTTGTTTAGGGCAGCAATCCCCAGGCCAAGAAGTATGTCATGAGGGCATAATTTTAGATCTTGCTCTGTTTTTGAGAGGTGTGTTTTCAGAGAGCCCTTAAGTTGCTTCCTAAAGCAGCACCCTTTTGTAGCCTAAAGTAAACTTTCAAAGTGTGGGGGGAGCTTAGATTTTATAGGCTGCCTCCTGCTGTGAAAGACTCTGAATGTCCCTTTGTGCAGGTAAGTGGCATCTACATAATATTTAGCAAGATGAGCACAAGAGTGCAGTTGATCTGGTGAGGTTTTTCTTTCCTTTGTTACTGTGCAAAGACCAGGAAGAATAGGTTCCAGTGGCTTAACAGACATCCAGCCCACAGCATAAAAATAGGGGGTTGATATCAGTGCCAATTCAAAAGTTTATCAGGAAAGAAGGCTGCAGTTCACAAGATTGTCCTACATGTGGGAGGTTTTGATGCTTTCTGACCCTTTGTGTAGAATGACCCTCCAGGGTATGGTGTAAGTAACAGCCTGATGAAGTGCCTCTGTAGGACAGCCTTTCTGCTAGCAGGGACAGCCAGCTGCTTGGCACACCACCTTCAAAAGTAGCAGAACACTACCATTTATCCAGGAGGGAGCAATGGATGGCTATCGCCTGACCTTTTCATTTGCTAGCCACAGGCAGCTGATTCTCCTTGCTGCAGGACATGTTGCAGGGGGAACAAGGAGTAGCAGGAGGTGTGTGGAGGCTGGAAATGCATGTTAGAAGTACCTAGGTCTGGAGGAACTTCTGTTCCCACCTGCGTTCAGGAGATGATCGCTAGGAGTGCGGAGGCTCCAGCAGTACTTCTAGGAAACTTTCGGTGCCCACATGCAGTGGTGATAGATGTCCCAGAGACAGTCTGGTGTTGGAACCACACTATGAAAGTGTGATAAAAATGTAAGAGGCCACCCATGTGGCTTCTGAGATGCTGATGTGATGCAAACCTGTTGGATTTTTGATCTGATTAAGAACAGCTTTCAGAGCTGATACCCTTTACTGGGCAGGTGGTAGCACTATGTCTACTTTTTCTAATGGTAATAGAAGTCCCTTGAGGCAGAGGTGGGATAAAAAGATAGAGTATAAGCATTTTTGCTGTGGTCTTGTTGAAAACTGCCTGTTAAAGGAGCTTGCGAGTAAATACCACTCCCCTTGGACCAACATTCTGCAAACTTTCTTTTCTCTTGTGTTTGATTAGCCTCAACTTTAGGCTAGAAGTTTCTCCTTTGCTGCTTGCTTTGACAATACAACTCAAGAGCTCTAGCAGCTCTGCTAATGTAGGTAGTTTTGGCTTGAGTTGGTGATGGAGAAAATGTTCCTGCACTCTGTTTCCAGACCCTGAGCTGCCCTTCTGTAGATGTCTTGCACTCCAGTGTGTCTTGCAGCAGACTTCAGTATGCTAACAGCTGGGCAGACTGTTAGTTTCTCCTTAGCTGACAAAGCACCCAGTGGATGGAGCATCTTGTGGAGTGGCATACATGGCTGTTGGTGTCCCTGCAGTGTGATCAGCAAGACAGACTTGCCTTTCTTGACACTTGCCTCTCTTTGTTATGACGCATTAAAAAACCTGCAGTGGCATAAAACTGGCCAGGAAGTTTTCCATAAACAAACTGCACATACCTTTGAATATTGGGATGGAATGGGGCCATCTCATAGTGCCAGGGATTTCTCTATGCCTTCTGAAAAGCGAAGCTGTACTGATGAAACTCTGCTCTTGGACTCTTTGCAGTTGGTTTCGTAAGAAACATGCTCAGGCAGAGGCTCTGGTGCCCATACCTCCCAGCCCAGAAACAAAGGACAGGTGGAGAAGTATGACGGCGGTGCCTTATCTGGAAGATCTGCATGGCTACAATGAGGAAGAAGATGATGACTTGTATGACATTGAAGATGATATCATCTACACTCAGGACTTCACAGTACCAGGTAGGAGAGAAGGATGCTGGGTTGGGTAGGGCAGAAGTGGCTTTTTTTTTTGTCTGTTTAAAGCTTTTTAGGAAAGGCCTCGAGGTCTGAATAATCCTTTCAGCAGTGGAGGAGATTATTGATTATTAAGTGGTGTGAGTGACGCATAGTGAGTGAGCTATGATGCTCCGGATGCCTTGGTCCTTTATTTGATCAACCAGGATGCCCCTTCCTGTGTGTTACCCATATGCCAGTTTCCTTCCTTCATCCAGTAATAGCTTGCTCCTTGTGGACTCTGTTGTTTAGCACATTTAATTCTTTTGGCCAGTTTTGCTAGACTGAGTTATTTTGGAGCAGAGCCCTAAAATGACTCAGTGTTCAGAGTAGATGGCACATCTGGGGAAGAAGCGTGCTTGTAGCCTTATACTGAGACCTTTTTTCTGCTCCAGTCTTGGTAACTATCTGGTTACAGAACTGCTTCTTTCTTTATTAGGGATTTCCTGTTGTTTTAAGGTAAGCCAACTAGTAAGTACAGGGGCGTGTGTGGTTTTAACCATGCAGTTCTTACAAAGTGGTGGTAATCAAGTAGCTTTCCTTCTTTGGCCTCTCTGTACCTGTAAGCAATGTAGCTTGTGAGCAGAAGGCTGAAGGGCATGTCTGTGGTAAGACTAAAGACAAAGACTGCTCAGCTTTACAGTCATTGCAGCAGCGGTACTGCATGATCAAGGCAGCAGTTTCTTTGTCTTTCTGCCTGCGTTCTCACTGCCTACATCAACAGGACATGAATTTCTAGGTTAATTGCTCCAGCCTAGTTTGTTTTGGAGGGAAGGTTTCAAGTGCTGTTTGTAAGGATGCTGATTTACTTTACCACAGTGTAATTAGAGGTACCTGTGACTGACCTTTCCTTGTGATAAAGAAAGCCTTAGTTTCTGTAGTTCAAGACTAACCAAACTGCTTTAGTGTTTCCTTAATGATGGCCTGGTGGGCTTCTGTGGACCCAAGTAAAAGCAAGGTCTGGTTTAACCAAATCCTGCACCTGAAGACCTTGTTTTTCTCTTGGTTTCCTGGTTGGGCAGAAGTTGCTTTTCTGAAGCACTATCATGGAAGAATAAAATGTCAGGCCTTGAATTGTAACAAGCCTCAAATTGTACCCAATGCTCAAAATTTCTTTGGGCAGCAACTTGAAATAAGGTTGGCTTCCCAGGCAGTGCTTTCCAAGGGGAGAAGGAGAGAGGCTGCTTTGAGCCCAACTCGCTAGGCCAGCGCTTTGCTCTGTGCTGTATGACATCCTTGAGCAACAGTCCCCAACAGGGTGGCTGTTCAGATGTTCAGCCAAAAGGATATGTAGGTGGGTCAGAGGTGGAGCCTGCCAAGATGAAGGGAGCCTCATCAAAGTGAAATAGATCTATTTCCAAGTGCTGATTCACTGGTGACAGTCGGGTAATTTATAACCTTTTCTAATAGAACTAATGTCCCAGTGCCAGCTGGGTGACCTGCAGAGCTCTGTCCTTTGCTCTCTTCTTACATCCTGCAGACTTTTGTGCTAGAATCTGACCAAGGCCAGGCCTTTCCCTCACAGCTTAGTGGAGGCTTTTTGAAAGGAGGGATCCTCAAGCACGTACTTGATTGCTAGGTCCTTTCTAAGTGCAGAAGCAGGAGAGAAGAGGACTTGCCAGATGCGTTCCCTGTTGTCAGAGGTTAGCCATTTTCCTCTGCAAGAGCTCTCACTGGGAGCAGCCCATGCATAAGTGCCTAAGATGTAATTCTGCAGAAGTGTTGGGGCTGGAAGCCCCATCACAGACAGTGGGGCCTAAGCGCACTGATGAGGCTGCCAGACTTGAAAATCCGTAACCAGCATCACTTATATCCCTTTCTAATTTTACATTTTCCTTTCTGAACTGGCTTCAAGAGGCAGAAGGAAGGTACAGTTGGTCCGTGCGTGCCTGTAACTTCCCTTGGAGGGCTAGCCTTCCAAGATGATAACCTCTGTGAGAGTAGATCTGTTGCTCTTAGTACTTGACTATCTCGCAGCCAACCCAAGAGCCTACAGGACAGTCTGTTACTGCTTTTTTTGGCATCAGTCTAGAGAATAAGCATGTGCATGTCTCTAACAGTGCTCTGTTGCTTCCCTGTGCATTCCCAGCTGCAGAGGAGGAAGCTGAGGCAGGGCTTAGAGGACAGAGCGGAGCACTGAGCAGTCATGACAAGCTGTTTGGAGAGGAAGCCATGCTCCCATCAGCCATGGGTGCAGAAGAGGAGCATGAAGCTTAGCCTAGGCCCCAAAGCCACTGCCCTCTTGGGCTTCCCAGGGCCTGAGCTAAAGGCAGTGGCTGGAGAGTGCAGGATCATCTCCTTGCTTCTCCCAAGCTTCACCAGGATCCTATTGATCTCCAGGACAGTTGTTTTATTTCCAAAGCAGATAACTTTGTTCTGCGAGGGAATCATTCTTTAGTTCTTGGCTTTGTATTTTTAAGCAAAGGGTAGCTGTAGGGGTTCAGCATGCTGCAGAGGAAGACGGTTTGTGACCCCTTTCAGAGTGGGTTACTTGGCTTGTGAAATCCAGCCCATTCCTGCAGACCTGCCCCAAAAATGATTTTGTACAGAAGATGCGTTCCTGTCTGTTCTCACTCTAGTTAAAAATGTTTTGTTTCTTTTTAACTTTTCCAGTGGTGATTAGCCTGCATTGCTGTCTGGTTTACACACTTCAGTGTGATTAAAAAGTGGAAGCTTAGGCAGACTTTCAACATCAGAGAGTGGTTGTGTGTCCAGCAGGCCCAGGACAGAGCCATCTGTCCTGTTTGCTGTTGAGGGTCTCTGGCCTGTGGCGCTGCAGCTGGGTGTTGCAGGTTATCATATGCATTTGGAAAAAACACCATGTTCTGCCCTTCCTCTGAAGAAGAACAGCAGAGCATGCAAGATCCTCTTCTCGGTTGGGTGAGGGTTGGTGCTGAGTCCTCCGCACTGAGTGGGCGAAGCATCATGCCCACATGTGCACACCTTCTGCTGTTCGACTGTTGGTGTCTGCTCCCAGGCCTCCTCCCGCCGTGGGTGGCTGCAACTATGTCCCATGGGCAGTGTTACTGCCCCGTGCATGCCCAGGATCCTGGCCTGAGCCTGGCCCGTGCTGGCGCAGGTGCTCTTCCAGCAGCCATCTCTATCTGCCAGCTGATCTGGATGTACCCACACACACAGGCAGGTGACTGTGGTAGTGGGAGATCATCTCCAGAGTGGTAATATCAGCTATTATACACTCGTAATGCAAACAGCAGTATTTAAACCCAAATAAGAGCTGTCATTTCAGAAGATGACAGGCAAATTACTGGAAGTTTTTTTAAGTTCTCGTGTGTAACTTGTGCTGTTTCAGAGGGATTAGAGACCTAAAGATTAATTGTGGCCCCATAGACCAACACTTCCCATGTTAGAGTTAGCCAGGGTGGGTGGGCTGGATGTGATTTTGGTTTAACTTAACTAGTGAATAGTGACAGCTTTTAATCTTTCAGTTATTTCAAGAGTTGTTGCTTAATTGTTTAAGTAGATAGTAAAATAAAGCATTGTTTCCAGCCAGTCTGAATGTCCTCTTCCCAGCACTTGGGTGTTATGCTTTCGTAGTGTTGGTGACTGTGTTGCATGTGTCTATTGAAGGGTGGGTTCTTTGGGGGCTATCAAACTCAGCAGTCCAGATGTGCGCTATTGCTCAGGAAGTCCCCAGGGAACCATCTGGAGCAGGAGCAGGATTTCTCTATATTGGATGTTCCTGAGCAGCCGTTGCTGTCAGGCAGAGCCCTGGCTTAGGTAGGTCATTGAGTCTGAACACGTGTGGCTCTATCACCGTTGATTTGGAAGCATACTTGAGCATGGAACAAATTCTTTTCCCTCACATAAATCACCTCTGGCTTGGCTGGCCCTAGAAGGGACAGAAAGCATAGTACAGCGTGCCCCCAAACCCAGCAGTAACAGATTTGATTTGGACTTAAGCACTGAACAGCTGGGAACTGGTCCACTGAGATGGATCATTCTCTCTACTTTACCCTACAACTTCTGATCAGGCTGTGACAGAGATCAAGCTGTTCACAGGACTTGCAGAGATCCCTTAAAATAAGGCTGTTCTCCCTTTTGTTGTTGTTAAGAGGGGCTGGTGAGATGGGATATGAAGGTGCAGTTTACAGGTTCAATGTTTGTGATGGACAGAAATCGCCTCACCAGAAGCGCAACACTCGTAACAAGCTCCTGGGGGTGAGGAAGGAGCCTAGTGTGGATACAGTATGCTCTGGTAGGCTTGCATGGCATTTGCAAAGGCAAGGGGGCAGCTTGCATAGAGAATAAATGTGGTTTTGGGGTTTTTTGCATTTTTTTGCGTTTTTTTTTTTAACTGGGTCTTCCTGCAGGATCCTTTTGAACTTGCTCAGCTCCATGAGAATGTTACATTTCTAACAGTGATGCCATATTAAAATAAAAATTTTAAAAAACTTGTAAATGACTGATCAATTCAGTTGTGGTTCTTCTGCTGGGCAGCAAGAGCAGGAGTACAAGTGACTCATAGGTGGGAGTGGGTGTTCAGTTTGGGAGGGGAAAAGAGGGAACCTCATTAAATCTTGTGTTCTTCAGAGGAAGAAGGGGCTTTGAGAATGTGCTTTTATTTTTAAAGGGTTATTTAAAGATTTATGCAGCTCTGTAGAGAGCTTTAAATGTTACATGCTGCTGGTTCAATCGGTGTTAAACATCTCGTCCGAGGGAAGTGCTGAGGAGAGAATAACTGTGGCATTGAGCACGTGACAAAGCATCCTCTCCAGAAGTGGCTGCCCCCTCTTATTTGGAGAGAGGCAGCATATGCAATAAATGGATGTAAGCATCTTGCTTGTTGCTTTTGTGCTGTGTTTCAGATTTAGAAGGCTGTGCTCTGCTTTTTTTCTCCCCTGCCATTAACCCCTTCCTCTGCTGCAGCCCTGTCTTCCTGCAGAGGCAAATGGCTGCATAGCTTGATTCTGGGGTTTTTGTTTTGCTCCCTTAGCATTCAGACTGAGGCTGGAAAATAAAGCCAGGACTGGAGTCTTTAAGTGAAGCCTGGTGCTTGAAAAGGTGCGTTTCTAGCTGCAAATCATGTATGTGTGTTTGTGTCTGACAAACACAGCAATTCAAAAGCTCTTCATGGTTTTATTTTGAAGCCTTTTTTGTGCCTGAATGAGTTGGATGGAGCCATTAAGAAATGTGAGAGGTGGCAAGGACGAACATGCACATTCTCAATGCCTCTCTCAGCCCTCCTTTTATTTATTTTATTTTTAGCACTGTTCAGCTGGTAATGGTAAGGTAGGATATAGCTGTTCGAACAGACACAGCACTGGGTCACTGGCTTCCGTGTGGGCAGACAGTTGCCAAGACTTCATCCCATGTTGAATTTTTATTTTCATTAATTTGAACGTCAGCAACTGTCATTGGTGAAGGAGGTAAAATTAGCTTGCAATTCACCCTCCCTCCTTGGTATCCATAATAGACTCCTGGGACTGTGCTTTTGAAGCAGGGTGGGAGGGGGAGGAGGGAAGAGTCACACAAAAGACAAATGAACTGTTTGGATTTTTTTTTTCCCTCCCCAGTCAGAAATGTTAATTGACTTGGCCTGAGTTCAGCTGAGGGAGGGGAAGGATAAGTGTTCAGCTTTGCTCTGAATGGGGTTATTTGAGGCTCTGCAGACGTGCAGTTGGGATGTAGGGAGAAGAGGAAAAACCCTGAACTGGGAGGGGTGGGGGTGGCCAGGCTGCACTGCTCTTGGGCTGCAGCCTGACCCACGGTGAGCTGCTCTGCTCCGAGTCCCTGGGCAGAGCCCCGTCCCTGGAGGAGCTCTGGGGCCAGCGTGTCCTTCTTTTCTGGAGGAGGTCCTAGAGCTTGGATGCCTCAGCCCTTCCTAGCGAGTCCCCCCCTCTTAAGGGGTCAGAAGCTGGAAGCTGATCAGATCGATAGCAGGTCCGTAAGCGCACAGCCGGGTAGAGCTAGCATTTCTGCTTCATGCTCCTGAGCCTCTCACCTTGCCAGTCATTTTCAGAAAGAATTTGAGGTAATGACAGATGTCCAAGGTACCTCCATCCTTTGTGGTGAGCTGTGCAAAGGTGTTTCTCAGGAGGTGCAAGGCTGGATGGCCCCCGCACGGAGCACAGTGGGTGCCATCGCTATGGCAGTGATAGGCTTGGGTGCACGAAGGCAGCAGCTGTCACTGGCGAGTCAATCCTTGGCTCTTCTCGGGGCAAGACAGAAGTGCTCAGGTAAGCAGCAGCAAGCCAATAACGGGGAGCTGTGTCAAGACTTGGTGGAGCTGTCAGGGAGGGATACAAGGAGCAGCTCACCAGCAGGTCTATGGGGGAATCAATTGCACTTGTAACGCAGAATTTCTCTACAACAGGCAGATCTATCCTACCATCCTTCTCTGTTTTTGAGCCCCTGTCCTGAGCCTCTGGTGGACTAGCAGTACCTCACCCTGTTTTGCACAGCCGGAGGCCCAGCTCTGGCATGCTGGAGTGTCCAAACCACAGCACCGGGAAGGGGCTCCCGAGCTCTTAACAAGCCAGGAGTGCAGCTGACTAGCTTGAAGAACTGACTGCTTTGATCTGTAGATCAATCAGCAGGGTAATTTCTCAAGGTAATTCCTGCCTGGGCCCAGCTCTGCAGCTAAGTCTGCTTTTAGGGGGAGAAATCCACTCCCTGGTGAGCACCCTTGTTCTCTGGTGCTCGCAGCCTGTGCCAGGCCAGGCTGGCCATGGCAGTGCTCAATCTGCTGCCTGATTTCCAAGGATGTGTTTTTACTCTAGCCTGCTGGGTATTGCCCTGCTGCAGCCTGCACTTTGTTCATGGTCTCTGTACTGGTGAGGCTTTACCAAAGCCAGTCCCCACCAGGCAGAGGGGCCGTGGTCTGTGCTGGGTCCAGGCTCCTGCTGCCTTTGCTGCTTCAGATCTCTGCGAGCATTCAGCAAGGCTGATCCCTCTCCCCAGCATGAGCCCTCCAGGGAGAGGAAGGTGGGTGCTGAAGGTGACTTTGTCTGAACAAGGTGACCTCTGCGTCCCCTTGCAGCTTGTTTCCCGAATGACTCTTCACCCATGGAGGATATGCTGCGCATAGCTGCCGGGCTCCCTGTAAGAGCCATGTGGGGATGGAGCAGAGCAGACAGGAACCCATGTAGCCCTGCTGCCGTAGCGGTACCTAGGATTGATGTGATGAGGTGGAGGAGTGCAGGGGTCTGAGGTGGACCCCCGCTGTTCTCCTCCAGAGGAAAAGCGGCGCTCCCATCACCCCTGTCCCCACCTGTGTCCTCTTCCTCCCTGAGCTCAGCGGTGGTGGGGTGATCACTGGCGCAAGTACAGAGAGATGACGTGCTGTTCAGCCTTGGCAGAGAAAGGATTGAGCATCCTTTAAAGAAAATTATACATAATCGTCTTACAGCCTTTGCTTCCACTCAAACCTCTGAGTCATAACTGAAGGGCCCTGGAGCATGACGTTCCTGCTGGAAGGAAATTGCCTCGGCTGGATCCGGTGGGGGGGAGCTGGGAACCTGACGAATCCTCTCAACAGCCCTGCATCTGACCAGGGGATGTGCCGCGTTACTGATGGGAGCACGCTGGGCTGCCTGTGCGGTGGTGTCCCGTCCTGCTCCGGGCCAGGGCTGTGCCAGGGGGGCCCTTCATCACTCACTCCCTGGGTGAATGGATGGGACCCGAGCCCCGGTCCAGCCGTGGCAGCGGGGGCAGATGCCTCTAGAAATGGCTCTTGATCTGCTCTGCTGAGTCATGCTGAGCTGGCCCGCAGAGGAGGGGAGAGGGGCTGATTTGAAGCCATTCTCCCCTCTGGGTGTCCCCTCCAGGGGACAGTGGCATGCCTGAGCTGCTGCATTGCTGCCTAAACAGGCAGTGCCCCCGGCCCCTGCCAGACGTGGCCGTGCTGCTGCAGGTGAAGCAGACCTTCCCGTCCGCTGCGAAAGCACATAGAGGCCCTGGGTGCTCCGGCGGTTGGTGGATGGGGCTGGGACCTGCACCCTCCTCCAGAGAAGGGTGGAGGAAGAGGAGTGACTTCCTCCATTGCTGCCCCTCTGCTACCCGGCCAGGAGCCAGGCTGCTGCCTGGGGGTTCAGGGTGGGCACGGCAGCTGCCCGGGAGGGGGAAGGGAGCATGCCGTTCTCCAGGTCTGGACTGGCCCTGCCCGTGGTTCTCGCTCACTGCCTCAGGTTTTCTTTTCTCTTGTCTGCTGGGGACCACCAGCTGCCATGTGCTGGAGAAACGAGTCCTCAGTGGGAGCAGGGAGGGAGATGCAGTCTCGGGCTCCCTGCCTTATGCGTCCACTGTTGGGGCTACCTCTCCTGTGGTCCTCGAAGGCGTAGAAACAAATGGGCTCTGATTTCCCTCAGGAGCAGCCTGTGTTCCAGGCGATGGGAAGGGTTGCTCTTTGGTGGAGGTGATGCTCCAGGGTCACTGCCCTCCCTCTGCCTCACCATCTCTCTTCCCTTGCAGGACAGGTGCCTGAGGAGGAGGCAGGGCAGAACGGGCAGAGCCGTGGCAAAGGGCTGCCCAAGGCCGTGTGCATGAATGGGACAGAGACGGGACAGCTGAGCACCAAATCGAAGGCGGAGCGGCGGGCGAGCGCCTCGTCCAACCCCTCCCGCAAGGCCTGCTCTGCCAGCAGCAAGATCCGCAAGCTCTCCACCTGCAAGCAGCAATGAGGCGGGAGCCCCCACTCTCTGCACAGGTACGTGGGCAGCCCGGTCCCCATGGGGAGGGGGTGGCCAGCCTGGGTGACTGCCTAGAGAGGGGCACAGGGGAGACATCAGAGCCTGCCCCAACTGTGGGCAGCAGGAGGGAGCTAGAAAGGGTGTTTTGTAGTTCTGGGTGTGGAGAGGGGGGAGGTCTGGGTCCTGAGCACCCCTCTGCAAACATCCCTGGCAGCCAGAGTCTGGATCCCCTGCGGTGTTGGGGGGTGCAGAGCCCAATGGGGACCCCCCTGTGCTCCCTCCTCCCGGCTCTGCTGCCTGCCTGGCTCTGCTCTACCCCCTCCTTGCAGCTCTCACCTAATGTGGCAGCAGCTTGCTGTCGTAATTGTTTCTCCCCTCCTGGGCTGCAGTCAGGCTGTGTGATGACAACCCCTTTCCCTGATATGGGAGTCCCCCGCTTTCTCCCCTGCTCTGCTCCCTGCTGCTCCCAACTAGGGGGAGCACAAAGCCTCCGGCGTGCGGAGGAGCTGGGATGCTGAGCACCAGGATGTTTCCAGAGGTGTCCCTGAGAGAGGCCCCTATGGGACCTCCCCGCAGTCCAGGAGGTGGCCGTGTCACCCGTGGCCAAGCCACTGCCATGCCCAAGCCCATTCCTCTCCTTGGGGAAGCTGAGCATCCTCCCTGCTTTCCCCTCCTCCTTCCGGCTCTTTCCTCCTCGGCTCTGCAGCCCTGTCCCCTTCTTCCCACCCCTCATTCATAAGTGAGCCAGCAATGACTCATGTTCAGCGCTCATCCACCCCCGGCCTCACGCTTGTGCTCGTCACCGGTGCTCTGTGGGGCTGAGGCTCTGTTATCTGTTTGGATCACGATCAGCTTTGTGGTGTGAAAAAAGCCAGAAATAAAAGCCCGTTCCTCCCCCTGCAGCTGTCAGACCCGCGCGCTCAGCCCCTGTAGCAGCTTTCATCTTTAATTCATGGCTGGGAGTGAGTCACCTGCATGGGGAGTTACTGTATTGGCAAGCCAATGCCTTGGATCTGGGTCTCCCTGGGGATCTGCTGCTCCTCTCGCCCCTTCCCACCCGGGTACCTGGCGTGGGGGCTGTGCGGCAGCTGCCCAGCGGTTTCGGGAAGGAGAAGGTCCATGCGGGCTGCCTGAGCCTGGTTCGGTCCCTGCCTTCGCTCTCCTCCTGGCCCTCCCACACGCACTGCAGGGACGGCCGGGCTGGAAATCACCCGCTCTTGCACTGCCCCCCGCTTTAGCGCCTTAAAACCTTTGAAAGAAAAAAAAAAAAGCACTCTCCTCTCCTTGGCATAGATGAAGTTCCTTGACTGCGTTTTTCCCCTTGGGTTTTTGCTTCCCGGTTTTGGGGCAGCTCTGGGTTACCTAGCCGAAGGGTTGTGCAAGCACGCCCACCTCTCCCGGGGACAGAGCAGGGACCCCAGGCCCCCTCGCTCCCATCCGCACGGTGCTGTCAGGAGAGGGAGACCTGGAACGGAGTGCGACCTGCCCGTGGGCCAGGAGCAGAGCAGGGGCTTGCACCCCCAGTTGGCACCAGCCCTGCCCTCCCTAAGCCCCCCTCCCCTCTGTTCTCCCGCAAACAGCATCCCAGGGCCTGGGCCAGCCTGCATCCCCCATCCTCGCCCCATCTCTGCCTCTCTCCTGGGAGTGGACTGTGCTTGCGATCCAAAAAGAAACCAGAGGAAACCAACCAAGGAAACCGCCCCCCACCTTCCCTGCAGCCCCCCCCCCACTCCGGACAGCGCCAGGAATCAGAAGCTGACGGTGGCCAGACCCCATTTACCACCTCGGAAGATGAAATCTCTGGCTACGAAGATGCTGCCCCTCCTCCCCAATCACTCTTTGCCAATCAAGACACTGATTCTGTTTTTAATTTTGCGATGGGAAGGGTGGGATGAGCGGGGCCGGGGTGCGGTGGGACCCGTGCCCCTCTCCCTGCCAGGCCTGGCCGTGCTCACCCTGGCTGTGTAGAAGTCGTGCAAAGCCATTGCCGTGCACTTTATGTTTTAGACTACTGTTATATATTATATATTTTCCTCTTTTTTTTTGTTTTGTTTATATTTGCGGTATATTTAGAGATTCCTACACATCGTGATGTGTTTAAAATAAACCAGATGAGGAAAAAAAACAGGTATTAAGACAAAGCAAAACTCTATTAAACCTGCATGCTGTAAAAGGGCTCGGAAAAGGGAATGGGGGGTTTTTTTTTTTTTTTTTTTTTTTTTTTTTTTTTTTTTTTTTTTTTTTTTTTAAAGAAAATAAAGTGAAAACAGCGAGGTGGGTTTCATGTCCTTCCTCCTGCAGCAAGTGGGGTGGGGGGTGTGGGCTGGGTCTCGGCCAGCCCCTCTTCCTAGGGGCTCTGCTCCTTTTGGGTGGGTGCAGCCCCCCCACCCCACAAACCCTGCTCTTCTGGGAGCAGCTGTGGGAGTGATGCTGGGGTGGGAGCCAGTCCCTGCCCTCCCCAGCAGCTCCCGGGCAGGGGAGGACACTGTCCCTGGGGGGGGGTAGAAAGTAAGAAGCAAGCTCAGAAAAGTCACAGTTGTTTGGGGTTTTTTTTCTCCTTTGTTTATAGACTTAAAAATGCTGAGTTGTAGTTAGTGCTTTGGACAGAGACTTTGCAGAGGGAAGGAACGACCCGGCCTCTTTACTCGCATGCAATTGGGGTGCTATGGAGGGGCGCGGGGGGCCCCCAGCTGTGCCCTGCCTGCCCCTCCTGCCTGCCCCGCTGCCGAGTCTCCCAGGTAACATGTCTTGGGCTTTTTTTTTTTATCCCCCCCTCCTTTTTTTCACCCATCATTTGAAACACAAATAAAAACCCAATAAAAAGCTAACCCCTCCTCTGGAGCAGCAGCATCCACCTCTGTAAAAATCAATAAATATCCTCTGAATGCCTCCAGCCCGGCGCTGAGCTCCCACGGAGGGCAGGGGGGTGCAGAGCACTTGGGGGTCACCCATGGCACGTGCTGGTCCAGCCCCATGCTCTGCTGTCGCCCTGTGTGCCCAGGCAGAGGGGACAGCACTGGGGCAGGTGATGGGCAGCCCCCACCCCTACTACTGGGGGGTATTTACAGGGGGGTCCCAGGGCCGGTCCTGCCCCCCCGGCCCTGGGGCCGCTGCTGCAGGACTCGGAGCCCGCCTGTGCCCCCCGTGCACAAGCCCCTCGTGCATCCTCCTGCCTCAGCACGATGGCCCCAGACCCCCCGGCTTCCAGTTTAGATCCCAGGCTCCCTGCAGAACTGGGGGGTTCGTGGGCACAAAGAGGAGACTCCCCCCCTCCCCAAATAATTGCCCCCCCCCGCCAGGGCGGCACCGTGGCACCCCTCAGCCGGCTGCGGGGAGGGCCAGCTCTGGCCCCTTCCTCATGGGGACATTTCCCGGCTGGACAGGAGGCATTATTGCTTGTAAAAAAAACGGAGAGAGAGAGGGGAGAGAGCGTATCTGCTACACAGCTCTGCCGTGAGGTAAGGATTGGGCCTCAGCTGGGTTTGGGGGTTTATTCGCAAAGTCCCTCATCGCTGACCTCCCGGCCAACGCTCCGCTCCACCTCTGTGCCCCAACCCTCCCGCTCCGGGCACCCCCAGCCCGGACCCTCCGCTGCCGCCTGGCACCTCGCTCCCGGGAGCGAGGGGACTTGGCCACCCCACGCTGCAGGACCTCTGCG
>NW_010972600.1:822447-824741 GCF_000737465.1 Haliaeetus leucocephalus
GGGGGGGGGATATACAGCCAGGGGACCCCACGCGCCCTCCTGGCCTTCCCCTGCCAGGGCCACCCTTCCTGCCGGGCACCGGGCACCGGACCGGTCCCCATGCCGGCAGCAGGAGGGGATGGAGCCCCCGAATCCCTGTGCCGGGGTCGCTGGGCCTAGACAGGGCTGTGGTCGGGGGGGGCATCGCTGGCTGCCACGGCCACCGTGCGCTCCGGGGTCTCTCCCGTTTTCCTCAAGTGCCCGTAGAGCCGCTCCTCGAGGCCGCCGGCAATCTTGTCCATCAGCTCCGAACCAGAGCCCAGCCCCAGGCACCTCCCGGGGCCGGGGCAGGCATCGTCCCCGGGGGGCTCGGAGCCAGCCTTGGGCTCAGGGGCCGCTTCTCCGGGCTCCTCCACGATCACCTGGATCTCGGGGTCGGGAAGCGCCGGGGCGGGGGGGACCCCGTCGGCGGCCTCCGCCGCCTCCTCGTCGCCGGCGCTGATGATGCGGGGCAGGGGGCTGTGGAAGCGGGCGTCCAGGGGGTAATTGGCACTGTCCCCCCGGCGCAGGGGCGTGCGGTGCCGCTCCAGCGCCGGGTAGCGCACGCCAGGGTCACTGTACTGCTTGGCGTGCTGCCACTGCTTGCGGAGGTGGGTGCGGGAGCGGTGCTTCCCCCGCAGCGGCGACTCGTCGAACTGGGGGTCGTGGCGCACGAAGGCGTTGAACAGGGCGTCTGTCTTCTCGTCGATGCTGTAGTCCCGCCGGGGCGGCGCGTCCCGCCCCGGGAACATTTGCCCGTATGGGGACCAGGCCAGGGGGCTGTGGGGACGGGGGAGACCCCCACCCGCTGCGCCCCGGGCCATGCTCCCCTCCTCTTCCTCCTCCTCCTCCTCCTCTTCCTCCTCTTCCTCTTCCTCCGGCTCCCGGCCCTCGAAGCTTTCGAAGATGGTACCTTTCCGCCCCGCGCTGGTGAAGCAAATGCGCTTCTCGGAGGCCGTCTGGTCCTTGGGGGGTCCCTCCTCGCCCCCCCGGCTGGGCGCCTCGATGGAGGCGTAGCCGCTGTCCATCTGCAGCAGCTTGCGCGTGCCGGACTCCGACTCCTCCGGCTTGGGGCGACCCCAGAGCTTCTCCTCGGGGCCTTCGGCCTCGTCCAGGGAGGAGGAAGGGCAGGGGGGCATGCCGCCGGCGGAGGAGACGCTGTCCCCGCCGTCGCTGCGCACCGAGTCCTGGTCGTTGCTCCGCTCAGAGGAGGCGTACAGCTCCAGCGAGGCGCGCAGGCTCCAGATGTCGTGGTAGGCGCTGGGCTGCTCCCGGACGCCAGCTTCGCCGGGACTGCCCGCGCCCCCCTCACCCGGCTCTAGCCTGCGGGCACCACCCCGGCGTCACGGCGGGGACGGGGATGGACCCGGCGAGCAGCAGGCTTTGCAGCGGTGTCGGGGTGCCACGCGGTCCCCCGTGCTGTCCCCACCAGCCTGCCCGTACCCCGATCCACCCTCCCCATCGCCGGTTCCCCCCGGACCCTGCCGCCCCCCGGCCACCCCACCAAATTCACATGAAGGCGGAAGCCCCCCCCGTGCATGGGGCAGCGCGCGGTCCCTCGGTGCCTTCCCGGTGCCCGGCTCGCCCGTCCCCATCCCCTCTATCTACTGAAAAATACCTGCCGAGAGAGGGTGGGGGGCTGGCGGGGGAGGGCAGGAAGGGGCCGCCCGCGGGGTGGAAGGCCACGTCGTCCGTGCGAGCGATGTACTGGATGATGTCGGTCTGGTGGGGGTCCCGGTCCTCCTGGTCCATGCTCTCGCTGGCCGCCCGCTGACGCTGGAACTGCCGCCGCTTGGGGGACCCTGGGAGGGGGCACAGGGCAGGGCTGGGGGATCAGTCCCATCCCGGCACGGCGAGTCCCCCCTGCCCACGTGTCTCCACGTGCCCAGCACTTCCCCGCAGTGGCTCCCACCTCTCGTGTCCAGGCTGGACGCCCGCTGGGTGCTCTCCAGCTTCCACTTCTTGATCTTGAAGTAGGGGCTGGCCCCATCCAGGCTGGCGTGGCGGCGCAGGCGGGTGAAGAACTGCAGGACCGTGCCCTGCGCGGGGGCCGGGGTGGGCTCCCCAGGGCTGGCGCTGCCCACCCCAGCCGCCTTCCCGCTCCTGGGCGCTGCTGCAAACTGGAGGCGTGGGGGGGCCGTGAGAGCCTGCTCGGCTCCAGGCACGGCCCCCCAGCCCCCCCCAGCCCCAGCCCGGCTCCTTTGTCCTGCTCCTGCCAAGCTCAGCTGCAGCAGATGCACAAATGTCCCTTGGGGCAGGGGACGGAGCGGGGGGGG
>NW_010972600.1:824751-827221 GCF_000737465.1 Haliaeetus leucocephalus
GAGCGGGGGGGGGCGGGGGGGGGCAGAGCCCATTTCTAGCTGGATGCCCACATCTCTCCCCAGAGCCCTGGCATGGAGCAGGGGGGCAGGCAGCCCCCCGAGGGCATGGGGCCGTCCCTGTGCTGGGGAATCAGGGTGGGGGCAGGATGGCTCCCCGGAGCTGCGCAGGCTGCCAAGGCTGGAGAGACCCTTCCCCTGCCCGGTCCTGGCCCTGTGCCCCCCCCCCCAGCCCGGCACTCACGGAGGGGCCCTCCCCCGAGTCGGAGGAGGCGGATGGGCTGGCCTCGGTGAAGCTGGTGTCCACGGTGGAGTTGTAGGTGTCCCCAGGCAGGGCAGAGCTGGGGCACACGGCATGGCTGGGGATCGCCGGCTGGGGCAGGGCCCCCGCAGGGGGCTGCAAGGCAGAGCGCGCTCAGGGGGCTTTGCATAAGGGTCGGGGAGCAGGAGAGGACCCCTCCCCGCCCCGAGACCCCCATCCCCGCATCCAGCGATGCCCTGAGACTCCCACCCCGGGTCCAGTGGTGCCTCCTTGGGGAGTTGCAGGATGCCTGGACCCCATCCCGCCGTGTCCCACTGGTCCCTCATCCCCCCAGGGTGCTGGGGGCTCACCTGGAAGATGGCGAGGCCGGGCTTGGGTGGGGGCAGGCGGGGGGTCATGGCCAGGCTGTTCTCGCTGGACTCGCACTCGTGAATGGTGACAATCTTGAGGGCGGGCGGTGGGAGGTGCAGGTGGGTCAGGCGGGCGTTCTTCAAGTGGTGGAAGTCCCCCTCTGTCAGCGTGTACCTGCAGGGCACGCCGGGTTAGGAGGGGTGGCCCTGGCCCCCCATGGCCCTCCTCCCCCCCAGCCCAGAGCTTCACCTCCTCCCCTTCTCCTGGGTCTTTTTGCCCTGGTCGAAGAGCGCGGCCTCGTTGAAGGAGACACGGCGGGCGGTGGAGGAGCTGGAGGAAAGGAACCGCTCGTTCTCCACATCCCGGTAGCTGGAGGATGACAGGCAGTCAGGGTCCTCCACTTTGATGGTGATATCTGTAGAGAAGGGGGGGCTCAGCAACCAGGGTCCCCCCTGCCGTAGTGCATGCCAGCTTTCCCAGCTGAGGTCTGGCAAACTCGCTGCACCCGGGGTCTTGATGCCAGCCTGGCGGTCTTTGCTGCCGGCCGCCAGTCCTGCTCGCACAGCTGGGGCACCACTGGGATGGGTGATGGAAGGCACAGAGGGTCTCTGGCCATCCCTGCCCCAGGCCTGGGGGCTGCACCCAGGAGCGGGGAGGGCCCAGGAGCTGCTTTACCCCCACCGGGGCGCTGGGGGTGCAGCTGGTCTTACTGGTGGGTGGTCGCTGGCAGGCCACGGCGGCACCTCTGGCCCCACCGTGGCACTCACCCTGGGCTGGCTGCGAGTCGTCCAGGTAGGTGGTGTTGGTTTTCTCGGGGTCATCACTGGCTCTGCGGGGAGAGGAGGGTCACCGGTGACCTGTGCTGGCCCCCCTCCCAGCCCCGTTCAAGGTGCCACACACCCTGCGGACAGCAGCATCGCCTGTCCCCGTGGCCCGCCCCCACCTGGAGTGCCGGCGGTCGGCCTCGCAGCACCGGCGGCAGACGATCAGGATGCCGGAGAGCAGGACCAGGGTGCCCCCGATGAAGATGGAGAGCAAGGCGAGGAGCAGCACGTAGCCATCCTGGGGGGACACCTCGCCGGGCACCGCCTGCACAGGGTGGCAGGGGCTGAGCCGCAGGGGGACACACGCTCCAACCCCAAACCCTGCCTCACCGGGGTGGGTGCCGGGGCAGCCCCCTCCCGCACCGAGGCTGACGCTGAGCGCTGCTCCCCAGAGACGCTCGCGCTCCCCCACCACCCCCGGGCCTGCTGCCGGCTCCGGGGACCTGCCTTCACCAAGGCAACCGCAGCCGGGGCGGTAGAGCCGGCAGCGGCCCCCGCGCCGAGCGGGAGCGGGGATGGGACCCTGGCCCTGCCCCAGCCTGGGGGTCGCTGCTTGCACCCCTCCCCGGGCCAGCAGCCCCAGCTGTAGGAGAGGAGCTGATCTGGCAGCAGCACCCGGGCCCCCTGGGACCCCCAGCACCTGGAGCATCTCGGGGGGCTGCTGAGCATGTCGGGGGGGCTGCACAGGGCACAGAGAGGTGTCACCCACCCCCAGGACTGGCAGAGCAGGGTGGGTGACAGCGGGGCTGGGTGGCTGCTGCCGTCCCCACCTGGGCGCAGACCCCAGCCCCACGGCAGCCACGCAGACCCCACACCTCCCGGGCGTGCATCCCCACCCTCCCCCGGGACCCCGAGGACGGCAGCGTGGGCAGGGGCAGGCAGGAGCAGGCAGGGACGGGCAGGGGGGCCCCACTCACCGTGGCGCTCTCCGTCGCGTTGTCCCAGGGTGTCGGGTCATCGCTCATGGTCCGTCCCAGCCGGAGCGCGTCCTGGGGCGGGGGGAGACAGACGGGGGGGTGCCGGGGCCGGGCCGGGG
>NW_010972600.1:827231-828714 GCF_000737465.1 Haliaeetus leucocephalus
CTGCCCGGCCCCGGGCCCTGCCCGGCACCGCGGTGCGGAGCTGCCGGGAGGGACCGGGAGGGAGGGACCGGGATGGAGAGATGGAGGGAGGGATGGAGGGAGGGACCGGGATGAAGGGATGGAGGGAGGGTGTGGTCAGGAGGGAGGAGGGAGGGAAGGACGGAGGGTGTGGTGAGGAGGGATGGAGGGAAGGTGGCTCCGGAGGGATGGAGGGATGGAGGCAGGACCGCTGCCCCTCTCAGGGGAGCCCCCTCGCCCCCGGCTGGGCACAGCCCCTGGGGTGGGACAGGCACTGCCCCCCCCCATCGCACCCAGCTCCTGGATTCGTGTGGGGCACAGACCCCGTCCCTGCACCCGTGGGGCCCATGCCTGCAGCCGGTGGAGTGAGGCCACGCTGCCCACACCAGCCTGGCAGCCGGAGCTCCCGAGTGGTGGCCGGGCCCAGTGGCCAGAGCTGGCCCGGGGGGGCTCGACCCTGCCCCAGGGTCCCACCCGGGATGGTGCACAGGGACACGGTGCTGCCCCAGCACCGCCATCCCCAAGGAGCTGCGGGGCCAAAATGCGGCCCCTGACACCCAGGCACCGCTGCTGGGGGTCCGGACTGCCCGGCCCCTGCCCACAGAAGCTCGGTCGGGGGGAGGGAGCAGCGCCTGGGGCCCCTCGGCAGGGAAGGGAGGCAGATGGTCACCCCACACCCTGCGTGAGTGGAGCCGGCGTGGGTGTCGCTGGAGCGCAACGGGTGACACTTCTGAGTCAGCCTGACAGCGGCTTCGTCACCGGACTGTCCCCACGCGGGAGGGGACGGGGCTGCCGAGGGGCCCACGGGTGATGGAGAAGGGCTGAGCCCCTGAGGAGCGAGAGCCGGCGGGGCCAGGGGACAGCCACCTCCACACCCCCTCCGTGGCATAAAACCCACGGCCTTTGGCCACCCGGCTGAGACCTCCTCACCCTCTCGTGCCGCCCAGCACGGCCCCAGCAGGGCTCCTCCCAGGGACCACCGAGCTCCAGCTCCCACTGCGGGTCTGTGTGTCCCAGGCTGCTAGGGCTGAGCTGGGGTGGGGGATGCTGGTGTCGGGGGAGCCCCCAGGGTGGCAAGCAGGGATGGGTGTTGCGCCGGCCAGGGTGCTTGGAAACCACTCAAAATCAGGTCAGCAAAAAATGTGAATGGAGCCCATGGCCGGGTGGGAAAAGCTGCTCGCGGGGACAGCGCAGGGGGTGACCATGTCACAGCCAGTGGCGAGAGCCGGCGATGGCTGCGCTGCGCAGGGCTGGTGGGCGGCCCTGCCACGGTCCGGGGTACAGACCCCTTGGGGGGATATCGGGGTGCTGGGGGCCACCCGGGGCAGAGACACAACCCCCCGCCCGCACCCACCCTCGGGCATCTCTGAGCTGCTGGGGTGAGCACGGCAGCACAGGGTGTTGCGACCCCCAGGAGCAGGAGAAGGGGGGGGCCCAGCTATGGTGGGGGCACGGCGGGACCCCG
>NW_010972600.1:828736-829556 GCF_000737465.1 Haliaeetus leucocephalus
GCTCCACGCGGGACGGGATCCCGGCGGGGCAGCCCCTGGCCCGAGGCCGGGGGGGGCTGGGGTGAGCGGGAAGAATGTCCCTCCTGTTCCCCATCATGGAGGAATCCCGTCTCCATGGCGACCCGGCGGGAACAGGAGGGCCATTGTCTGGAGGAGGGGGCCGGTCCCCGCGGTCCCCGGGCTGTCGTCCCCCCCCGGGCGGGGCCGGGACGCGGGGCCGCTGCCCAGGGCCGGGGAGGGGGGTCGGGGCCGGGGGACCCCGGTGCTGCCGCGCTCCCGCAGGTGGGAGCGGCGTGGTGTGGGGGGAACCCGCTCCGCTGCCCCTGCCTGCAGCGGCCCCCCCGGCCCCTGCCCGGCGATGGGGGGGGGGGTGTGTGCAAGCAGGGATGCAGGCAGGGATGCGGGAGGTAGGCAGGGATGCAGGCTGGGCTGTGGGGCAGGGCTGGGAGGTGTGGGATGCAGGCAGGGCTGTGGGGCGGGGATGCAGGCAGGGATGCAGGCAAGGATGCAGGCAGGGATGGAGACGGCGAGGCAGGAGCCCCCGGGACCTCCACGCTCCGCTGGGGCGTGATAAGCTAGCCCTCGGCCGGGCCGGCTCGGGCTGTCGCGATAGGGGCTGTCGCGAGGCGGCGGGGCCAGACACTCACCTACAACCGGGACCGGGGCTCCATCGCCGCCGCCGCTGCGCTCGGTGCGGCGGGGCGGCCCCGGGATTTATGAATGAACCAGAGCCGCCCCCGCGCGGCGCGGGCGTCACGTGGGGACAGGGGCTGCCCCGAGCCCTGCCTGCACCAGCCCTGCCTGCACCAGCCCTGCCTGC
>NW_010972600.1:829765-830127 GCF_000737465.1 Haliaeetus leucocephalus
CCCCCCGAGCCGGCGGGGCACGGCCGGAGCTGGGGGGAGGCTGCGGAGGAGGAGGAGGAGGAGGGGGCTGTCCCTCGGGCCCCATCGCCCCGCAGCGGCGCCCGGGCGCGGAGCGGGGTGGGGGGGCCCGGGGCTCTGCGGGGTCCCGTCCCGTCCGTGTGTGTGTGTTGTCCCCCCCCTCCCCGCACCGATCAGCGGGACAGACAGCGGGCGGGCCGCGGGAACTACAACTCCCATGCGCCCCTGCGGTCCCGCCCCCACCGTGGCGTTGCTTCCGGCCGGCGGCCGGCGCCCCAGGGGCTGCGCAGTGGCGTGTGCGCGGGGCACGCTGGGAGTTGTAGTCCTGCCGCCGTCCCGCCCTG
>NW_010972600.1:830342-838781 GCF_000737465.1 Haliaeetus leucocephalus
CTACCCCCGCCGCTCCGCCATCCCTCCCGTCCCTGCGGGCGCCCGGGACCCGCCGCAGCTCTGCCGGGGCCCGCGGGGTGACCTTCACGTTCTTCCAGCCCCCGGCCCTTCTGCTGGAGCCCACGAGGGGCACGGACCCTGCCCACTACCCCCCCCCCGTCACGAATGCTGGTGGGGGGGACACGACGGCCGGGGCTCGCCGCTGTCCCCGGGGCAAAGGCGCTGGGGACGGGGCTGCGGTGCCGGGAGGTTTGGCGCTGCCTGGGCAGAGCCGAGCGGGATGCCGGCACGGCATCGGTGACGGCGTCGAAGTCTTCCCCACGTTCTCCTCCGGCTTCTCCCGGCTGCGCCCGTCGCTTCTTGCCTGCTCCCGGCTTGGTGTGTCGGCGTGCCGCCTTCCCGCCACCACCCGTGCCCCTCGGGAGGCTCTGGGCGCTTTCCCACTCCATTTGCCAGGACCCTTCCTCCAGAGCCCGGCCCTGCTCCCACCCTGCGAAGGTCCAGGCTGTCCTGGTCGCATCTTGCTGTGCTTTAAACCTGCCGGCTGCTGGGAGCAGGGTGCCCACCGCATCCCTCGCCTCTCCAGAGTCGGGGGGAGCCAGCTCTCTCCTTCCCCTCCGTTCCTGGTGACGGACTGTTCCCATCCACTCTGCCCTCCCCGGACAGGTCTTTTACAACGGTGCCAACGTGAAGCAGGTGGACGTGCCCACGCTGACCGGCTCCTTCGGTATCCTGGCCTCTCACGTCCCTACCCTGCAGGTCCTCAAACCAGGAGTCGTGACGGTCTATGCTGAGGATGGCACGGCCACCAAGTATTTTGGTAAGTAAAGCAGGCGGAGCTGGGGAGGAAGGAAAGCCTGCGGCAGGGGGGGTGAGGGGGAGCATTCTCAGGGCTTTCACAAGGGAGACTCTGCCAACCAAGGTGTGCCCTGATACACTTCCAGAGATTTCTGCTTTCCCAGCCACCCAGGGGCTGCTGGAGGCTGCCCTGCAGGCCGGGGATCTGCCCTGGAAGATGGGGCTCAGTGTGAGGCTGTGGTCTGGGGTCACGTTTTCTTGGTTCTGCTCAGACTCTCTGGGCGCATCCCCTGCTGTAGCTTCCCTTTTGATAGGAAATGAGTCCCTGTGGGACTTGGGAAGTGTTATGGGAGGGCATCAAGGTTTTGTTTTGGCAAAGGGATCGTGGAGGTTCTGGGGATGAGCTTGCCCATGCCGTCTTGTGTGTGGACCCCCAAACGAGGCCCGTCTGGCAGCCCTGCCTGCGCTGCCTGATTCGGCCCCTGCTGTTGTACCTTTGCAGTGAGCAGTGGCTCTGTCACGGTCCACGCGGACTCCACCGTGCAGGTGCTGGCAGAGGAGGCGGTGACAATGGACATGCTGGATCTGGCTGTGAGTACCGGGCCCCTCATGGAGGGGAATTTGCTCCCTGCTTCTCTCATGTGGGATGGTTGTCTCGGGAGCTTCCTGTGGCTGCGGAAAGCATGCTCCGACCAAGGGCTGTGCCTTCACCCTGAGCTTCCCCATCGCCCACTGATCGGGATCAAAGGCTTGGAGCTCCTTCTCAGTGAACTCTCTACAGGCTGTGGGGAGTAGAAGCCGCACAGTCGTTAATCCTTCTTCAGGCCACTTCCCTCCCCTTGGACAGATGCTGGTCTTGCCCCTCCCCACCCCTCTTAGTCTTGGGAACAGCTTTTCCGCGGCAGGGCCTGTTGATAAGGTGTCTGCTGCCAGCCCTGTGTTGTGGGGCTGACGACTGCAGTGAAGGGAGCGGGCTGCAGGACAAGTCACCCATCCTGCAGTGGTGTCTCGATGACACATTTCTTGTGCTCTCGTGTTCAGGCTGCAAAATCAAACCTGGAGAAGGCTGTTTCAGAGATGGCTGCAGCATCTGATGAAGCAGCTAAAGCAGAAGCTCAGATTAAAGTAGAAGCTAATGAAGCACTTGTAAAAGCCCTGGAGTAGTTAAGGTGAGTGTCACCTATATCCCGGCTGAGATTTCCAGACCTACTCTGGAGACATGTCCCTGCTCAGTGCTGCCCATAGGGAGCTTCCTCTTGCAGCAGCCAGGCCTGCTGGGGAGCGCAGGGGTGGACGAGGGTTTGTGCCTGGGTTTCAGGGAGCGGTGACACGAGAGCTGTCCTTTTCCATGGTCGGGTGTCAGCTCTGGGGGGGGGGTCGTGGGTGGCCCCTGCCTAGAGCCAAGCAGGAACCGCTAGATGGCAGCAGGGCCCGGTGCTGTGCCGTTCCGTGCCGTGCCGTGCCATGGTGCTGAGCCGTGCCATGGTGACGTGGGGTTCAGCCCGACACCGGGACATGCTGGGAGACCAGAGCCACTGGTGGGGCCTCGCTGCTGCCTCCAGGTCCCCGCTGGGACAGGCCACACCAGCGGGCAGCTCAGGAGCGGTCTGGACGCTTGGGGCCCCGGAGGGAGAGTGATGTGTGGCCTCTGCTCCTTGTACACTCCCTGCCACTAAAAACAAACAGCTTCTGCCTCAGGGGAGGCAAGGCTGGGCTGCTTACCTCGTGGCCCCTTTTCCCTCTACCCTGCTAAGCCTGTGCCTCATCCCTCTTCTTCCCACGTGCTGGCAGTTGGGAGACTTACTCTGCGGCAGCATGTGTGCTGTGCCTGGCAGGTGAGTCATGAAAAGCCTCTCCAATGGCCTGCCTGGAGCAGGTACAGCAGGGCAGCGGCTCCCTCGCTGTCTCCCTGATCTCTGGTCCTTGTGCTCTTTGGCCCATGAGGTCAGGCCTGAGAGAGCCAGTGGCTCTTGTTTACTTGCTGCGGTTTAACAGTCTGAGCCAGCGCCAAGCCCTCGGATCAGAATCCACCGCTCTGCCGACCCCACCCTGCGTTAAAACCGACTCCACTTCTGTGTGTTGCAGGAATTCCACTGTCGATGTAGAGAAACCCCAGACTGTCCTACTTGTCCTGGCTTCCCCGATTGTACAGATGGTGCGGGACAAACGGAGGCGGAGAAAACGCTCTGATCAATTAAAAAGAAATGTAACCCTGTCTTGTAGCATGTCACCTTCTTCGGAGGCAGCAAATTGCAGCTTGTGGTGTGCCAGTGGCTGGGTGCCCGGGGGCAGGCTCCTGCCCCCACGCCGGGGTCTGCTGGGGTGCAGTTGCTCGGGGAAGGTGTCCTTCCAGCACTGCCCTGGGGTTCGGCTGGGGATTCCCGTGGGAGATTCACCTACGGGAAGCTTATCAGGCAGATTTTATAACCCCCTCCCTGTGCTGTCAGCCACCTCCACCTCCAATAATCCACCTGGACAGCAGGATTAACAGCAGCACAGGAGGCGGCATCCACAGGGTAGCGCACGTCTGTACCAGAGGCTTCCTGTCCCGACTCCCCTGCCCCATCCAACACTGGCTTTTGCTCAGACTCCCAGCTCCCTCGCCACAGGAATTCCCATCGGCTGGGCTGTTTCTTCATGGTACTTCTTGCAGCTGGACAGCAGCTTCCCAGGCTTTGACCTGTTCCCCTGCTGCTGCGTTTTCCACTGCGCATGTGGCATGCAGAGCAGGGGAAATCTCCCCCTGCTCCTTGGAGACGGGCTTGGTGCGGAGAGGGAAGCAGATGCCGTACGTGGTGGGAGTCTTTCCTGAATCCGTGTGTGGTGGGGATGGCTGATGATGGTGCTCTGCTGAAGTTGCTGCTTGCCTGGGGGCTTGCTAGCGAGCAGCCCCGTCCGAGGAGGTTGCCCCAGGCTCCTCGCAGCCCGGAGGAAGCGGGAGGCACTCGCATGTCTGCAGCGAGCTCGCCGGTCCCCACGCGCCTCGAGCAACGGCAGCACCGTTGGGAAGGAGTGGGTTCGAGTGAGGGGCCGGTTCTGCCTGTGCCAGACGCTCGAGGATGTGTGTCTTGCCAACGGCACCATCTGCTGCCAGGCTCCTCGTTCGGTGCCGTCCTCCCCACGCCTCCCCAGAGGGATTTCAGGTTCCCTCTGCTGTGCAACCACCCCCCGGCACCAGCTCGCCAGCCGGGGGAGACCGAGGCAGCCGCTGGCCCCTGGACGCGTGGGGCTGCGGTCCCTCTGCCTCGCTCTAATCCCCTTTTCCCTGCAGTCTTCCAGCGCCTGCCTGGGAACGCGAGTTGGCTTGCCTGTGTGGGCAGCTGCTCTAGCAAAGGTCAGCGGGCAGCAGGTTCGGCCTCCTGCCTGTCCTCCCCGCGGGCTGCGAGCTCGGCTCCCCGCGGCTCCGCAGTCGGAGCGGGGCACGGCTATTTTCGGCGCTGCCACCCAGGATGTAATCTTGGCTGCCTCCTCTTCTCACCACCACCTCCTCCCCCTCCTCTCGCTTGCTCTGTCTTTCTCTCCCCCCCCTTCACAAGTGATCAAAAATAGTGCCTGTGGTGTTAAATTTCTCACTCTGTAGCTTATTAAAAGCCTCTGAGTGCCTGACGCTGAGCCTATTTGAAGCTCAGCCGACTTCCCAGTTTCTGAGCTGCTCCAGTGCCTTTTTCTTCCCTTCCCCTCTCTTCCCTTTTTTTTTTTTAAAGGTCATATGTTGCGCTGTGCATAAGCAAAGCCTCAAAGTCAGAGCGAGTGCTAATTAAAACGTCTTGGGAATAACTGGGGACGGACGGCTTTGCTCCTTCTTCCGCTCCCTCTTGCTCTCCTCTGTCCCCAGTTTCTATTTGCGGCGTGCGTGTGCCTCTCGACACACGCAGCCGCTCTTTTTCCGACGGAAGGTGGCTGCAATTTTTTTTTTTTTTTTTTTTTTTTCTTCTAATGGAAGAGCGTTGGCGAGGCCGGGAAGCTGGGGAAATGGCCAGCTGCTATTTTTAGGATGGGAAAAAAGTGTCTCCGTCAGCGTCCTCTCACCAGCTCTTCCCACTGCCTCCCGCCAGCTCCGGGGGGGGACGGGGGGCCAGCCGGGATCCGGCCCTGCCCCCTCGCAGGGTGCCCTTGGCCGGGCTCTCCGTGTCGTGACGCCTGCTGGGACTTGTAGTCTGCATTTGGGGGGAGCAGCAAGAACACCTCCGGTTCGCCCCACATCTGCAGTGGCCGAGGGACCCCTGGGGACGGCTGTGCTCCCCACTGTGCAGCAGGAGGCAGCTCTCCCCCCGGGCAGGGGCTCTCCTGCCCTCGTAGGTGTGGGGAAAGGGCTTTTTTCCTAAACTCTGCTCTGCCAGCCCCCCGACATTGCCAGGCAGGACCGGAGCGGTGCTGGGCAGGGACTGCCTGCACCCTGGCTGATGGCACTGCAGCCCCGCTCGCCCTGCCCTGCAGTTTGGGGGTGCAGGGCGGTGGGTGGGGGTGGTCCCAGGCTCTCCCCGCTCCCCCTTGCAGCCCAGCCGGGTTCCCGCAGGGTTCCCCCGCTGCGGCCTCGGCTCTGAGCCCCTCACCTGCCTCTGTCCTTTCCCATCACTGCTAATTATCTGGTTCTGCCGAGAGCAGCGTTATCCTCCTCCCCCGGCTCGCCACGCTGAGCTCTCGGCTCCCTCTGCCCACGCCGGGAGCCGCGATCAGTCACGTCCCGCTGGATGCCACGAAAATGGTCTCTGACTCCCTGCTTGGCGCAGGAGACGCGCGGCTGCGGCTGAACCGGAGGCAAAACCCTTCACCGCTCCCGGCTCGGCGTGCCGCCGCGATCTGGTGTGGGTGCTGTGGAGACGGACCGAGACGGGGGGGGGGCAGGCGGGGAGGTGGGTGTCAAGCCCCAGCGTGGATCATGCCTGTACCACTGATGTGATTCAGCGGGTGAATCCTCCCTCCTCTCCTCCCAAAACTGGCCTGGCTGGCGGCGGCACCAGCGCGGCACTCGGCTGTCCCCAGAGCCCTGGCACGTGCCCTCGGGTGCCGCGGCCTCCATCTGTGGCTGGGGCAAAAGGTCTTTCCCCGACGCTTTTTGGGGCGGTGGGTGCTGGGGCAGCGCCTCGTCTCTGCACTTGTGTCCCCGCTCCGGGCAGGGGGACATGGGGTCGTGGCGGCCGGGAGAATCGGCACAGCACGGTGGAGTTATTACGGGGAGCCTGGGATCTGTTTGTCTCCGGGTTTCGGCTGCCGCGGGGTGGGGTGGGCGTGAGAGGGAAACGTTAATGCGCAGGAGGGAAGGGCTGCCTGGAAAATGGCGTGAGCGGGGCGGGGGGCCGGCGCGTCGCCCTCCTCCTTCCTTTCCACCGAGGGCTTTCGCCCATGACTTGCATCTTCTGCTGCCAGATGGAGGGTGGGGAGCCGGGCCGGGAGTGCTCGGAAAGTGAAGCATCACCGTTTCTGCCGGCGTCGCCGGCGGCATTTCTTCTCTTGGGGGATGATTTCCGAGAGGGGCCGGGCTCTGCCGGGCCAAATCTCCCGGTGCTGGCGTCCCATCGCCGTGCTTGGCCACATGGCATTTCCACTGTCCCACCCAGATCCCGAATGCAGGGGAAAGGTTCGAACTCTCCTCTCTCTGCAGGAAAAAAAACAAAACCCCAAACCCCACCGCAGCCCCAGGATTCCCCCGGCTCCCAGCTGGACTGACTCATCCGGCAGAGCCGCCCCTTTCCCTGCCCAAACCCGCAGTGCTCGGGATCCTGCCCGGCCTCTCGCAGCCGCCCTGCTATTGCCCCGCGTCCTCGGTGCCCATGTCGCGGCATCGCAGCGGGGGCTGCAGGGGCTGCCCCCCCACCCCTTGTCCCTGCCGAGGGCACCCGCTGCTCGGGGTGCTGCGGGAGGTGGAAGGCAGCCCCCGCTCACAGCCCCCCCGGGAGTTTGGGGACCCTCGGTGCCGGGCAGCACCCTGCCTGTCCCTGCCAAGGTTTCGCGGCACCCGGGTGCGGACGTGGCTCCGGCCAGGACCCCTCCCCGGCCCCCGTGGCCATGGGCTGCTGCCTGCGGCCCTGGTCCCGGCGTGGGAAGGTCAGCAGAGGCTCCGTACGCTGCCAGCATGAGCCCGGCCGTGTCCTTGGGCCACGTTGCCCTTGGGTGGCTCGAAGGCCGTATCCTCGCAACTTCCTTCTCTGGAGGGGGGGAGAGCTGCTGTAATGATTAACCCGCGCTGCGTTAATCGTTCCATCCTGCAACCTTTTTCCTCTTGGTTTCCAGCACTGGAAAATGCCTCTCTTCCGCTGACCTCCCACACATGTGGCCCCCGTGGTGGGAGCGTGGCAGAGCTCAGGGAAAATCCCTGTGGGCAGGGCAGGCAGGAGCAGGGAACCTGGGCTCGGGGCACGGCGGCAGGCAGGATCTGGCCCGGCCGTGGCTTCTCGGTCCCAGCCCGTTTCTGGGGTGATTTGCCGGCAGATGGCAGTGGAGCCGTGGGGAGACGTCACCCCACCAGCCTCCCCGGCCTCACCCCCCAAAATCCAGGCGCAGGAGCCAGTGCCGACGGGTGTTGCGGAGGGCGGGTGTTGTAGCCAGCACGACGGTGCTTGTCATGCAGCTCCCGGGCCAACAGCCTCGGAGCGCCGTGCTGGCGAGCGCGGCAAACCCTTGGCCCGGGGCGGGTTCTCTCTTGGGGAAACTGAGGCACAGTTGGGGAAAGCCCCTTTTCAGCTGGGGAGAGCGGGGATGGGACATGGGCATCCCAGACCCTGCCGCTGCACTGTGCTGCAGTCCCCCCCCTCCCCGGGAAGTTGCTGGGGGTCAGGCGAGGGGCAGTGGGGGCGGCGCGTTGCCCTGGGGTCCCAGGTGCTTTGGCAGGGGCTCGGCGGCCCCGGGGGCTGCGGGCGCAGCCCTCGCTCGGGGCAGCCTCTGCGGCCGCTCACACTTGGTTTCGCTGGAGCCGGCCCAAAGCCGCGGGGAGCGCGGAGGGGAGCGCACGGCCCCGTGCTGGGGGTCCGAGAAAAATCCTCTCCCACCGCTCCCCCCCCAGCCGGGGCCACGACCCTTGTGGGGCAGGGGGAGTCTGGGGAGGAAGCGGCTGCCAGCTGGGCTCGCTGCCGGCTACAAAGGCGGCCCAGAGAGCCCGAGCGGAATGAGGTGGCTCCCGTCCAGGTTCCCACGGCGGCCCCGGTGCAGAAAATACACCCGGAGCTGGTGGCGGTTGCCACAGCGATGGGCTGGGTGCCATGCCGTGGGAAAGGGCAGGGGGGCACAGCCCCGGACCCAGGTGTGCCAGCACGGGACCCCGGTGCGGGGCGGTGGGAGCACCGTGGGGCGATGGAGCTGGGCGCTGGCGGGGACCAAAGGCTCTTGCCCTGGTTCCCGCTGCCCCCGCCTGCCTTTGATGTTCCGGGACTTCGCCCTTGGTAAAGCTGGGAGGTTCCCAAGGAGTTCCCGGCTGGAGCCCAACATCCAGCACCCAGGCGTCCTGGCGTGAGCCCCTGCGAGCCCCGGGGCTTCATCCGCCACTTGGTTCCCCTCGCCTCACTGCAGCCGGGGGCTCGGAGTTGCAGCCGGGGGCTCGGAGCCCCCACGGGCTCCCCAGTTCCTGGCCGAGCTGGCCCGGAGGAAGCGGCTGCAGCTGGCCCCGGTGGTGGGGCTCTTCCTGGCGGGGCTGGCGCCGGGCTGGGG
>NW_010972600.1:838817-839597 GCF_000737465.1 Haliaeetus leucocephalus
GCCGGCTGCCCTCGGGGATGCCCCGGCGTGCGGCAGGGAGGAGGGGATGGCAGCGCTTTCATCCCCATTCCCTCAAAGGCCGCCTGTGTGCCGAACGGCCACCCTCCGCCGGGTATAAATAGCAGGGATTGAAGCCTGGTGTGACACTGGAGTCGCTTCTGCCACTGCCACCTTGCGTACCCCCCCCCGCCACCCCGCGGGACCTCAATGGGGTCATTGTGTGCTGCGGCCCCCGCGGGCCACGTCCCAAGCAGCTGCTGAGCCCGACCCCGTCTGCTCCCCCCCCCCGCCAGCGTGCCGGGGCGACCGTGGGGCTCAGGGTGCCCGTGCGGGGGTCCCACGCGGGGAAAGGACACGTGCCCCCCGCTCACCCTCCTCTCCCCGACGGGCGAGGGCCACGCGCGGGGTTGGCGATGGCTTCCCGCCATCCCCGTCCCCACTTGGCCATGCCGGCCGGCTTTGCCGCAGCCCTGCCACCCCCTCCTTGCCCGGGCAGCGCCGGCAGCTGCTGTGGGGTGTAATGATGGGGTGTAATGATGGGGTGTGCCTGCCCGCCCCGGGGTGGAGAGCGGCGCGGGGAGGCTGCTGCCACCCAGCAAGACGGGGCCAGCCGGGCGCGGAGCTTCCCTGCCTGCAGCCGGCACGGCCACACCTGCGTGGGCTGAGCGGACCCCGGCTCCCACCCCGACGCCCGGCCCAACCAGCTCCTTCGCGTCCCGGCTGCCCGCGGACAGGCTGCTGCAGGCAGGGCCTCCCCCAACTCCCCGGGGGCCAGGCAGG
>NW_010972600.1:839711-849244 GCF_000737465.1 Haliaeetus leucocephalus
GCCCGGGAGAGCTGGGGGGCCGGAGGGGCCGTGACCCCGCTCATTCCCGGCCGAAAGCTTTCCGGGTGTGCTGGGACCAGCCTGCCCGTGCCGCTGCGGGACGTCCCTGTCCCCGCTCGCCCCTCGTCGCTTCCCCGCATTGTGTCCCCCGTCCGGCCCCGCATCCTGTCTCGGCAGATGGGCTCCGGCCCCGACCCCGGCCGGCTGCGGCCCCCGCGCCTCGTGTCCCAGCCGGGGCACCCCAAGGGCACAGGCTGCCGCCGGGATGGGTTGTGAAACGGCCCCGCCGGATCATGAGGGTTCCTGGCGTGGCGTGGGAAAAGCCAGCATCTCCCGCAGCGAGCTGGGTGGGCAGGGCCCCCCCCGACGGGAACGGGTGTGGGCGCAGAATGCGCACAAGCGCGTGTTGCACCGTCAGCGGGGTGGGGGGGTCGTGCACCCCACGTCCCCTCATCTGCTCCGACCATGGTCAGCCAGTCCCCAGGGCTGCCTTACCCCCCCATCCCAGTTTGGGGAGCGAGGACCGGCCATGCTGCAGCCTCCTTGCTCCCAGTCCCATGGGATGCAGGAGGACAGGCGTCCCGCACCCCGGGGGCAGCTCCGCAGCATGGGGGTCCTGGGCAGGGAGGGGCCGTGAGCCAGATGAGCTGCGGTGCCGCAGCCCCCGACGGGCAGAGGGAGCCTGCTCCTTATGGCCGCGGGAGGAGCGGCACAAAGCTGGATGGCTCGTGCTAAGGCCATCCCATGAGCAAAGAGTCGGATAAGCAGGGCTGGGCCATGACGGCCATTGCACGGGGCCCTGGCTGGGAGCTTTCTGAATTCATCTTGGATTTAGCAAATGGCTGTGGCTGGAGGAAAAGGGAAGGAACTGGGCCGGGGGCTTCACCGGCAGCATTTTCCTTTGGAAATGCATCTCCTGTAAAACATGAGCTGATGCTTTTTACTTTGAAGGCTGCCAGGAGCATCTGAGAAGGGCAGGCGGCGCTGGGGCTGCTGTGAGGCGAGTTTCTCTTTTGCTTTTGTTTGGCTCTTGTTTGGCCAAGCATCCGCTCAACGCCACGCACAAGCGGGCTCCCGAATTTCTCGGTTTCCATCAAAGCAGTATCGACGTCACCGCATTTTTGGCTGATCGGTGATGAGGGGCTCAGTGGGGTGGGGAGCCTGCGGGGGCCAGCGGGGGCCATGCTGCCTGGGGAGGGCAGCTGGAGGCAGGCGCTGCGCTGCAGAGGTTACACAAGAGCCCCGCTCTGATGATGCTCCCAAAACCACAGATGATCTAATCTCCTGCAGCCTAACCTATCGCTGCCATATCACATTTCCCCTCAAAACCTAATCCTGCAGAGAGCACCCAACGCCGACCCGGCCCTGCCGGCAGCACCCTCGCGGGAGGACCGACGGGCAACTGCCCGGTAACACCGGCAGCCCCCCAGGCAGCCGGCCGGCAGGGCTGGGACCACAGGCACCGGGTGAACGGGACCTGCTTCCCCGCCTCGGGAGGGCTTTTTCAGCCTGGGCAGCTCCAGGGCTGCCGCAGCCAGCAGAGCCCTTGCTCCTTCTGACCCCAGCCCCATGCGGCGCCAAGCCCCAGAGCAGGATGGTGGCCTGGGAGCTGCTCTGTGCCCACCACCTGGAGATGCCAGCCTTGTCTGGTGGACTATTGCAGCCTTGGCATGAATCTCACTACAGCAAACCCCGCTCCCTGGGGCCGGGTTCTGGGTGCTAATTGACTAATTGCACTCTGCGAGAGAGGGGAGAAAGAAGAGAAAGGCAGAAGGAGAGCCCTGGCACGGCGCTTCCTTCCCCCTCCCCATCACAAGTGGCTCGAGCTCTGCCACCACACGTGCCTCTTTCATCACCACGGCTAACGCAGGCAGGGAGCTCCGGTTCCTGCCCGCCAGCCCCTCCAAGCCCGGCGGGTGCTGGAGCGCTGTGGTCTGTGCCTGCCAGAGGGGCTGCCACCAGGTAGCATCCCGGGATGCTCTCAGCATCACCCGGGCGTGGGGCTGGAGAAGCACCCGGCTTTGGCTCTGGGCTGTCCAGGCAGCGGGGTCCGGCAGGACTCGAGTACATCCCCCGTGGCCCCGCTGGTGGCCGGGATGGCGCCTGGCTTCGCCAGCACATGGGGTGCCAGGGCGTGCTCCAGCCTGCACACTGCCACACTGCCGACCGCCCAGCGCACGGGGGCCTTGCGGTGGATGTGAGCAGGCGTGTTTCGGGGCACAGCTGCCTCCGCGCCAGGCCAGCACCAGCCCAGCATGGCCGAGGTCTCCGTTGGGAGCTGAAGGCGCTATGGGGAGATAAAGGTTTAATGAGGGGTTGTTCGGCTCTCTCTGATCCTTCCGCCCATTATCTAATCAGAGCAGGGCATTTAAAAGGCCACAGTGCAGGGTGAGTCACTTCCCCGGTCAGTGCCTCAGTTTCCCCACAGGTAGCACGCCAGGGATGAGCTGAGCCTGTCTCCCTGCAGCGTGTCTCGGCGCTGGGGAATGCGGCACAGTGGGTCTGGCCCAGGGCTGGACTCCTCCGGCTGCTCTTCGCTCTGCACTGGCTCACCCCGACCCTGGGCACAGCATCTCCCTCCATCCCCCCAGCTGGGGAAGGAGTGCAGGGCGGCACCTCTCCGGCCGGCATCCCTGAGCAGCCAGGGAGGGTCCGGCAGGAGGGAGGGCGAGAGCCAGCCCTGCCCAGGGGTGCTGGGACATCCCGATGCCCAAGCGCCCAGCAGCATGGGACACGGGTCAGGAGCACCCGCACCTCCACACGCGGCAGCTTCGCCTCCACCCGGCCGCTGCAGCCCGTCCCCATGGCAGTGCCGGTGCTGGTAGCATGCGGGGTCCGGCTCTCCTCGCCAGGATTTCCTGCCGCTGTTCCCAGAATAGGCTGTGGCCCCACATCCGTGGGGGAGCGGGTGACCCCACACAGCCGTCGGAAGGGAACCAACCCCACTGTCCCAAGCAGCGCCAGGACCCGGGGTCAGGCACGGGGTGAGGTGACAGCACCGGCATCCCACGTCCGGGGCCACGTGGCGGGACTCATGGCGGTGGCCCCTGCCCCGGCCAGCCCTCACCGGTGCAGGGAGGGCCGGGCAGGCGGCTCCATCACCGTAAACAGGAACTGCAGCCGGGGGGAGAGCGCAGCCCGGCCGGGAAGTGAGGGGGTGCGTGCGCCCATGACGGGATGTGTGTGAACGACGCGAGCCAGCATCTGGCCCGGCCGGGGGAGAGCGTGGGTGGGGGTGCAGCACCCACCTGGGCGAGCGTGCAAGGGTGTGAGCGTGCGCACACGCACGAGAGCGTGTGCGCCGGTGTCTGTGTGCAGAGTGAGCACGCACGTGTGTGTGCAAGTGTGCATGTGCCCGTTTGGGGCGGTGGCGCCCGAGGGGTTGCACACGCGTGTGCAGGGATGAGGCCAGGAGGAAGCATCTCCTCTCATCCCCAGCCCGCCCTGGGTCGGGTTTTCCTGTGGCACAACCCACCCGTGGGGATCCTTTTCCTCCTCCTTCCGGCTTCAGCTGCTTCGGTGGGTGCCAGGCCCGGCAGAGGGGCAGGGGTGGCGCTGGGCAGTGGGGCCATGTGCGAGCGTGCCCACGCGCCCGTTTCTGCACTGTCCCGCGCCCCACACTGTGCCAGAGGTGCTGTGGGGACGCCAGCTGCCCTGCCGACCCCCGACCCCCGTCCCCCTCTGGCAGCAGCCCCGAGCCCCCCCAAGGCAGTGATGGGGAGGCCGGGCAGAGGGGTGCCCGCGGCTCCGGGCTGGCACCGTGCCCCCCGGCCGGGTGAGTCTCCCGCATTCCTGACACGGCTCCAAGTGGAGCAGTGGGCAGGCACGGGGCGGGGATGCCGCCACGCTGAGTGTGCGCCCGTGTGTCAGCGCGTGGGGCAGTCCGGCAGGACACGCTGCCCCACGCCCCCCCCGTTGGCCACCCCATGCTGGGCCCCGGGGCCCCGTGCCGGCATCGCCCCCAGCCCTTGGCACAGGTTTGGGTTCTGCAGGATCCATCCCACACGGAGCCCCAGCTCTGCCTCTGCCCTTTGTACAGGCAGGATTTGGCAGATGCCCCATGGGCAGCAGGGTCGGGCACCCGTGGGTGGACTCGCTGCCTGTCGGTGCCCCCCGTCAGCTAGCCATGCCCTGTGGGACCCCCCGGGTGGGGGCACCGAGCTCTCCCCAGCCACGGGGCAGGGTTAAGGGTCGGGTGCTGAGGATGCTGCACCCCAACTCTGCACCCCAAAGTGGGGTAGCCAGACTACACCCTCCACAATGCATTGCAGGACACACTGGTCCCACCCACTGTGGGGTGGCCACGGTGCATTATGGGGTGGGTAGTCCCAGGGGTGCCCAGGCTGTGGGGCCACCTGGGGCAGGGGTCTGATGGGGTCCCGGGGTCTGTGGCGATGGCACCGCTGCCTCTGCTCGGCTCCTGCGGAGACCTTGCCCATGGCGGCAATGCTCCCCTTCTCCGGGCAATGCCAGTGGGGCAGCCTCTGCTCCCGCGCCCGGGGCGCAGATGGGGTGAAGTGAGGGCAGGGGCAGCTTTTGGGCGAGGGGGGAGCTGTGGCTGCGGGGCTGAGGGGATCAGACCCCGGGACGGTGGCAGAGGCATGGTGCGGTGCGGGCAGTGCTGGCTGGCTCACAGCCGGGGCAGCCTCAGCTCCGCTCTCGCCCAGGCTGGACAACAAACCACTCCAGCCAGCCCCCGTGGTGGGAGCCAGGGAATGGGATGGGATGGGATGGGATGGGATGGGATGGGATGGGATGGGATGGGATGGGAAGGGGGGGATTTACTTCCCCCTGATTTATGAGCCCAGGTCACCCCAGGAGTGAGGTTCATGATGTACCTGAGGAGGCTACCAAAATCCCAGGTCCTTCCCCTCCCCAGGGCTGGCAACTTGCTTAAGCATTTATAATAATAATAATGGTAATAACAATAATAATAACAACAACAACAACAAGCTGAGTTGTCATCTGACTCCTGGAGCTGGTGATTTAAAGCAAACCAAGAAATGTCACGGCGTCTGAGAGACAACCGCGCAGTGCTGAGCTGAGACCAGGGCTGGGTCCAGCTGGAGCCCCAGCCTGGCTGGGAAGGGACTTTCCATGGGAAGGAAGAGGTGCAGGGTGTCAGGGCTCCGGTTCTTCTTGGCCACAGCGGGTGGGGGTCCATGCCCCAGGTGCCCCTTCCCACCCCGGCAGGGGCCGGACACCCACGTTTCCAGGGCTCCCCAGGAGCAGGAGCCGGGTCCTGCCCCGCTGGGGGGGTCTCAGCCCCTGGCCCATGCCCAGGGGAGGGTCCTGTCTGTGGGCATGAGCTGACAGCATGTGCCCGCCGTGCTGATGCAACCGCCAGGACCTCTCCTGACCCGCGATTTCTGCGATTGCCACATCGCGTCCGGCAATCGGCGTGGGGCCGGCGCTGGGCTCCTGCACAGGCTGGGGCGCAGGAGGGGGCTCGGGGGGGGACAGGAGCTGCGGTGGCAGAAGGGCAGCGGCGGAGCTGGTGCCCGGGGCACAACTGGACGTGGATGGTGCCAGGATCTGGGGTTCCCTGTGCCTGTCCCAGCGTGGCTCTGGGCTGAAGCCTGGGCAGGGAGCGAGGCAGGGGAGATGCCCCCAGCCCCGCAGGGGCTTCAGCCGCTGCCAGAGCTCCGGCTGCGTGCTGGCCCAGGGACGCCAAGCAGGGCTAGGGCCAGCTGGCTGCCCGTGCCCGGCCCTGGGCGCAGCCGTGCCAACCTGCCCATGTGCTCTGGCTGGCGAGGGGGGAGAGTCAAATCTCCGCTCCCGCCCGGCTGGGGGCTGCTGGCCACGGGCCGGCAGCGTCAGGGGCTGGCAGGGAGGCAGCGGAGCCGAGGGCAGGGAGCTGCTCACCCTGCGTCAGCAGGGACGGAGAGCTCAACGTCCCGAAGGGGACCGTGAGCTCAGGGAGCCGAGAATAGCCCTGGCCTCACCGTGGGCAGCGGGGTCGCGGCCCGGCACAGCCAAGTATGGCCCCACACCTAGGCCTGTGGTGCTGCTATATCCAGAGGGATTCGCCATCCTTCCCAGGGCCGGGGCCAGGCTGCGGGTGGAAGCCTCTGCGGTGACTCCTCCTGCCCCAGCCCCGCACGTCACGGCCGGGAACTGCCTCATCCCAGGGTCCGGCGAGAGCCATCCAGCCCTGCGCTCTGCTGGGATCCCGACTGCCCACGGGGCTTGGCTGGGGTGCCCGGCCCCCCGACGTCTGGATGGCTGCCTGAGTCACTCCAGGGGTGACTTCATCTCTGGGGTTTGCCTGGCCTCAGCCAGGCCCGAGGCCACGGTGATGGGCAGAGCCCCCGGGGGGGTGTGGGGTGCCCCAGAGCCAGGGCACGTCAGGCGAGGCCAGGCTGGGCCACCGGCTCCGACTGCATTGGGCCGGCAGCCGGGGTGCCCCAGGCCGCGACGCCCGGACGCGCTGCCAAGGACCAGCAGGACACGTCCCCGAGAGCCGCAAAACACACGGAGCCGATTGTGTGTCTCTAAGGACACGCCTGGGTGTTTACAGCCCCGCCAGCGTCACCGGCACAAGGCACCGCCGTTCTGCCCAAGGACACCCCGCGCCCGCCACGAGTCAGCCCTGAGCCTGGCGGGATGGGGGGTCTCCGGCCGCAGGGGTTCATGCCTGGGTCTGTGCCGGGAGGTTGGGGATTGCCGGCTCCTTACTCACAGCAGCAAGCGATGGCTCACCTGAGCGCGCCGGGGCAACGTGAGTCACCGCTCGCCACCGTGACTAAGGCTGAGCCGCTCGGCCCCGCGGGGCTCGGGGGAAGAGGAGGGGGAGCCGGGACCCCCACCCGGCGGCCCTGTGCCTCCCCCACCACAGCGGTGCCGGCGGTGCCAGGCGGGCGGAGGTGAAGCGGTTCGGCTGCACCCTCCTGCCGGGGTGTGCCCCGTGCAAGCCCTGCCGCTGGCCCCGCGCCCGTGGGAACGCTCCCACTCGCTGCCGGCAGCTCCATGGCGAGGCCCCGGCCGGGCACCGCACAGCTGGGACCCGCTGACTGTGCCGTGCCCACCGGCGTTGGCCCCTTCGCGGCTGCGCCAGCTCTGCTCCCCGTGGGAAGGGGATCGCTCCCCTCCCTGAGCTGGGGGTCTGGAGAAGTCGTGGAGGAAAAGGGCCCCCCAGGCTGCAGCCCGACGCCTTCTGCAGCCACGGGAGCGAGAAACCCAAAGCCCCTTCTTGCCTCCTCTCCCCTCTCCCCATCTCTGCCCGAGCCCGGCAGCAGCTCTGCCCTAATCCCGTGACCTCGCGCCTGCGAGGGGAATGCAGAGACTTGTGATAAAAATCCCCCTTTGCCAAAGCTGTGAAATCAGCCAGGAATTCAGTCCAAAAGGAAAAAAATAAAGAGAGAAAAGAGAAAAGCTGCTGCCCCGGGGCTGGTGGGGGATTTCCCCAAAGGAGGGCTGGGAATTCCCTTCCTTCGAGGGACAGGACTTCCAAGAACCAGCCCCTGAAAGATTCAGGGCTCCCAGCTGAAGCCAGGGCCAGCGGGACGGGGCAGCACCGAGGAAGGCAGAGGAGCCGACACCACGGTCCTGCCCCGAGCCTGCCCTTACACCAGGACGTGCACACCGGCCAGGCCCCGTGGGAAGCGTCCCCACCGGACCCCGGGTAAGCCCCTCTCCTCCGCCCCGGCGCCCGCACTGTCCGCCCTGGTGCGTGTGAGCCGCCGCGGGGGCTAATCCGCAGGGCCCAGGTTAGCTAAGCGGATTGCGGGAGCTGCGTGTGGCCTGCAGCGGGATTTGTGTAGGTATTTGCTCGTCGGATCGTCTCTCCCCAAGCTGCTCAGCCGTGCGGGGTTTGGAGAACGCTCCCTCTGGAGACGGCAGGAGCCTCTGATGCCGCACAGCAATTATGCCCAAGTCTGACTGTAATCTTTAACGATTTATTCCCAGGGCAACACAATAAACTAAACACACAAAACCTGGGCTGCTGGGAATCCTGGGATCTCCCAGCTTGTGTCTCTGGAGGCTCTGGATACCTTCAACCATACTGAAATCCGCACATGCTTCCTAAAGCACCAGCTCCCGGAGTCACGGGACTGCCAGAGGAGACGAGCTTCCTCCCAGGAAGGAGATGGAGCCGTGCAGGGAGGGTGGCGAGCAGGAACGGGGCTCCTCGGGGCTGCAAGGACGTGGGGAGATGCCCTGCCCTTGGGGCACGCCACACTTTGCCAATGGACCCGAGCGGGCCACACTCCCAGCCAGCGCTGGAGCAGCTGCCCCATGACCGTGACATCCCCTTGTCCCTCCCTGCAGATCCGGGCTGCGAGCGAGGGGCTGGCAGCCGGGCCCTACTCCCCGAGGAGGTGGCTCTGGGCTGACGCCTCATTCCCCACCGCAGCTCCTCCCGGTGCACAAGCCCGAAACGTGGCAGGGCCAAACACAGCAAGTTGGGGACGTGGCCCCCGGAGGGGCGGCTTCACAGGCCCGGGGCTCCGCAGCTCCCGGGGAGAACAATGGCGCGTCCCTGCCCCGGCCCCTCTCCCAGGGACAACAATGGCAGGAGCCGGAGCCGGAGCTGCCTGAGCTCATCTCCCCCCTGAGAGCCCGGAGGGGGCTGGGGCAGGCGGGGGGCCACGGGCTGCGCCACAAAGGCTCCCTCCCAGCCCAGCTCTGCTCCTTGCGCATGGAGGGGCCTCGCTCCCACCCCAGCGCGGCTCTGCAGCGATCTCCGCCAAGCCCAGGGGAGGCCATTCGGGAAGGAAAACAGCGGCAGGGTTTTGGGACTACAGAGAGCTCCCCCGGCTCCCCCCGGGCCCCCTTCCTTGCTGCCCCGTGGGTCGGGGATGCGCGGCCCCTTCCTCGCTGCAGACTGTCCGCCAGATCCCCCCTCCAGCTGCTTTGTCTCTCGGTGTGCCAGGGCATTGTCTGCGAGGGAGAGATCCGGCGGAGTCAGCCTGAGGTCAAGCAGCATCTCCCCAGCACCCTCCCTGCGGCAGGCCGGGGTGGCCACTGGCCCCACGGACCCTGTCCTGGGGGGAAACGGGCCTGTGGCTTCCGTTCCAGGGCACCGGGGCATCACCCCCCAGCACCAGTGATACGACAGCCCGCTTCTCCTCTGCTCCAAAAAAATTCTGTGGGCTTGAATCCTCATCCTGGCTGTGAAGTAGGTGGTTGGGCAGAGGGAATCCCTGGGGGAGGGATGGCCCAACCTCACTATTAGACATCAGAGAGTCTCCACCGGGAGCTGCTTTGAAGCTCGGCTTCCCAGGAGAGCTCAGCCCATCGGTTCCCTGCGCACAGGCTGACTTTGACCCCGGTGACGGGGCACCGGGACGGGGAGAAGTGTCCGGACTGTCCCCTCCCCACCGCCCGCGGGGGCGGGTCCCCCCTGCCCTGCCCGCCCGCGGATGCCGCGGCCCCGTGTGCAGCGCCGAGCGCTTGTGAGCAGCGGGGACAGAGCCGAGACCGGGACCCCCGGAGGGGGCAGAGCCGGGATACCGGGAGTGGGCCGAGACCCCCCAGGAGGGGCCGAGACCGGGAGCAGGGGGACTCCGAGCCGGGACCCCGGGAGGAGG
>NW_010972600.1:852146-855963 GCF_000737465.1 Haliaeetus leucocephalus
CTGCCAAAGGCCCGGCCCGGGGGGGGGGGGCTGTGCCCCCACCACCTCCGAGCGGGGCCGGGCTGCCCTGTGCTGGGCTCGGCCCCGGCCTGCAGGAACTTGGAGAGTCTCGCCCGTGGGGGGGGGGCAATGGGACACCGTGTACATCTGCCGGCACCTATGGGTCGGGGGGGACACACGTCCCCCCGCGCCGCCTTCCCCGCCCCACACTGGTCCCAGCTTTTCTCCCACACACCCTCCCCGTGGGCAGGTTTCCTGTGCCACGAAGCCCCACGACCCCCAGCCCCTGACTGGCTCCTCGCTGGCTCCCTCGCCCCGGTGTGACCGATGGCTGCAGCACCCCATGGCCCCATTTGCACCGTGCGCAGAGCGGGGGTACCCCGGCACCCTGTGCGGCCCCCCCCGGCGTGCAGGGGGCAGATGGGGAAGAGGCAACTGAGCAGCAGGATGGTGGGTCCCCCTCCTGCCTGTCAGGTGTTGGAAACACTTGGGGTGGGGGTGCTTGAGGGGGCTCGGGCCCCTGGGAGCAGCCAGGCGTGCAGCTGGTATCCCCCCTCTCACGCGTCCCCCCCTCCGTCGGTGCGTGTGGCCGGGGCCTGCCGAGGCTGCGCTGACCTCGCTTTTGGCATGTCTCCTCTCCCCCCACAGTCGACTCAGTTCTGGAAAACTGCAGGACCTGGGGGTCGTGGAAGGAAGCAAGCTGACGCTGGTGCCCACCGTGGAGGCCGGCTTGATGGTAAGCGGCCTTTTTCTGCTGCTCCCTCCCTCCCACTCGTCCCCATCTATTATTAAAGCCCCGGGCGAGGATGTGCTGGCAGCCCTGCGGCTCCGCTGCCCCGGCCCTCGCTGAGGAGGCAGCGCTGGGCTGGGCACGGCAGCAGGTTTAATATTTCACTGCTTTCTCAGGGCTTGTGTAGAAATAGTGGAAGTGACATGTCATCCCTCCCCTCCTGCCGCACAGACGCCCCCTCCTTCTCTGCATTTGTAATGTTAATCCCCCCCCTCCTCCTTTTTTTTCCTTTTTCTTTTTTTTTTTTCCCCAGTCCCAGGCATCCAGGCCAGAACAGTCGGTGATGCAAGCTCTGGAAAGCTTAACTGAAACTCAGGTGAGAGGCTTGATGCCGGGGCACCGATAGAGACAAAGGAGGCTCTGTGGGGTGGGGGGGGGTGGGGGGGAAGGGACTGCTGCGACCCGGCTCTTCTTCCCCTCCCAAAAGACTTTGGTGTTTAGTGCCTCGTTAAGGTTTCACCTTCAGAAGGGGTTGGGAGCGCTGAGGGTGGTGCCCGGGGCGGGCACCGTCATCCTGTGCAGCACCGAGCGCAGGGAGGTCCCACGCTGCAGCGCTCGCAGCCCAAACAAGCCGGGAGCCGGGGAGGGCAGAGGCGCTGGGAGGTGAAGTGACTCACTCAAGGTCATGCAGCAGGTCGGCGGCGGAGCCGGGCGGCCCAGGGCCCTGCCCGGGGGGTGCAGGGCTGCAGCCCCCCCCACCGCAGCCGCCCACCCCGTGGTATGGAGGCAGGGCTGCCTGCCTCCCCCTCGGCCGGTGGCGTGCGTTGAGGGGGGCCGGCAGGGCTGTGCCGAGGGCTCGTGGGGCCACTGGGCCACGCTGGGGGCTTGTGGGGCTGCAGAGCCCGGCTTCTCCTCCCAGTGCCCGGAGGACTCTTCCCCCTTTCCTTGGAGCCGTCCTTGAGGGGGGTGGGGGGGGAATTGGCCATGCCTGGGTGTTCTGGCACTCTCCGTGTGCCTGCTTGGTGGCCTTGGGCTGGGGCGCCGGGTGCTGAGGAGGGGGCATGGGGGGTGGCGCTGGTGGGGGCTGTGTTTAGAATAACTGTGAAGTTTCTTGGTGGCTGGTGGGGCGGCCTCCAGCGCGGGAGGTGTCATGGGCGGGGGGGTCCTCCGCCTGCGGCGCGCTGGGAGGAAGCGTTCCCAGGGCTGGGTGAGCTGCCGCGGTGCGCGCGCAGCCGCCGGCTGCCTGCCGCGAAGGTGGAATTTACCCCCAGCCGCGCAGGCCCTGGCTTCTTTGTTTTCAGTCTCTTTATTATTGCTGTTAAACTCTTTCCTTCCTTTCTGGCCAATGCTGCAGCTTATTTTTTTTAAAGGGTGGGGGTTTTTTTTCTTCGGCTTTTTTTTTTTTTTAACCTGCCTCCCTGAATTTGGAGAAGGGGGCTGAGCCCTGTGCTGTTCTGCAGCTCGCCTGGCGCTGGCCAGGGGGGCTCAGCGGGGGCACGGCCATGCCCCCCATGGGGATGTGGCAAGGGCCAGGGCTGCCCTGTGAGTGGGGACCTTTGCTGACCCGCGGTGCCCTTGGCTGCCCGGGGTGACCTTGACTTTCAGCAGCTGGTTTAACCCTGTGTGGGCCAAGGGGGTGAGCTTGGAGCAGGAGTCCTGTGCCAGAGGCTGGCTCCTGCCGCTGCCTTCCCCTGCCAGGGTCCCCGTGGAGCCTGGTTTGCTCCCAGGGTGCTGCCCATCCCAGCTGGGCTGCAAAGCTGTGGGAGGGGGCTGGTTCTGGCAGCCCAACCTGGGGGGTCCTGGTACACATCCTGGCCTCAGGGCTGCGCCCTTTCTGGTGGGGTTGTGCAGCTCCCCACCGGGGTGGGCGGCGAGGTGGGATGTACTGGGGAGCAGCAGGGCCAGGGAACCCACGGAGCTGCCCGGAGCAGGGGGGCTTGGGGTACCCCCTGCATCTGAGGGGGCCTGTAATACCCAGCACGGCTCCCATCGGGCAGGCGGCCGTGGTCCTTCCCAGCCAAGCACGGCAGAGGTGGAGGAGAGGAGTGTGGGCTACGGTCTGGTGGCCCACTGGGGGCTGGCGGCTGCAACTGTGCCGCCTGGTTTTCCCCCTCCAGGCTCTGCCAGGCGGGCAGGGGGCCCGGCAGCCCGGGCGTGCCGCGGCGGGCAGGCAACGCTGGCTGCGGGAAGCGGCTCCGTGCCTCCCTGCCCGCTGCAGGTTCCTCCCCGGGTCGGTGATTCAGGAAGCCGGGGCTGTGCAGGAGGAACCGCCAGCACCTGGGGGGCGGAGGGGTGTGGGGGGGGCAGGAAACCACTCCTCTCATTCATGCTTTGCTCGGCTCTGCCTGCGTCACGCATCCTCCGGCAGCGCAGGGAGAGCTGCGCAGACTTCCTCTGGGGGCGGCGAGGGGGGGGGCCGGGGTGCTGCTGCCCCCAACCCGCCCAGGTGCCTTTGGGGAAGCGGCTGCCAGGCAGGAGGTGACGCTTTTCGCCCCGGCCGAGCGGCACGGGGTCTTCCTGGAAGGGCTCGCTGCGCTTCCTTCCGCCAGGCGCGCTCGGCGGCTGCCCCCGCTTTCCAGGGAGCCGTGCCCACGGCCCCGGCACGGCAGCACCCGAGCGGGCAGCTGGCGTTCGATCCTGCAGCCTCAGCTCTTCCTTCCCCCGGTCCCTCTGCCTGATTGCAGAACGCTGGGGGGGGACGACAAAAGACACGGGGACGGGTTCTGCCCGGCCAGCCCCGGCTCTGCCAGGGCCGCGGGGGCCGCGGCCGGAGGAATGTGGCCGAGGGGCTCTGGCCCTCTGCCCTCCTTGGCATGGAAAAACCCGCAGGCAGCGGCGTGAGCGTCTGGGTGGTGGGACCCAGCTGTCGGCTGCAGCTGCGCCCGGCTGGAGAGCGTGTTGGGAGCCTGCAGGGGCTGGGGGGGCATTTCCTGCTTCCCCCCCTCCCTGTCCACGGTCCGGGCTTGCCTTTCCCCTCCAGATCTGCCAGGAACCCAAGCAGGACAGTTTGGCTGCGTTTTTGTGGGGGTGCTTCCCGCCCCACTTGGGGCAGGGGCTGGCTGGGGGCAGCTCCCGCTCCCTGCCAGC
>NW_010972600.1:857345-857917 GCF_000737465.1 Haliaeetus leucocephalus
GCAGTGTCTCCTTCACGCCCACCTCTTCCTCTGCAGCCTCCGCCTGACATGCTCGGGGCTTTGCTGCTGGTATTTTTAAAGCTGCTTTTCCCACGGCTTCTCAGAACCGGCCTCCGCTGGAACGGGGCGTGGGGGAGCCGGGATGGGGCTGTGTGGGGGGGCCATGCTCTGCAGAGGTGCTGGCCCTTGGCTGGGAAGGGGGTGGGCGCAAGGGGGGTGATGGGGGAACGCGGCTCTGCGGGTCCGCTCGGGACCCCTCGCCTCGTCCTGCCGCGGGCGACGGCTGCGCCCCGAAGGTGCCAGTGGGGGTGTGGGTGGGTGACGTCTGCCGGGAGCCGTGCACGGTGCTGCACGTGACGGGCTGGGAAAGCCAGTCCTTGCTGTGCCCTAGAATAGCTCGGCTGGGGGGGGCGGTGGTGGCGTCATCCCCATTAGCTGTGACCCGGTGTCCTGCCCACAGCCCTGCCTGTGCGTGAGCCCGCGCCCTTCAGCCGGCAGGGCTGGCGGGGGCGAGAGGCACAACCACCCCCCCCTCCCGGCACCACACGCAAAGGCATGGGGGGAGCATCATG
>NW_010972600.1:857927-858242 GCF_000737465.1 Haliaeetus leucocephalus
GCGGCTGCCCCAGCCCCCCCCCCAGGAACGTGGGGGGATGCTCAGTGGAGCTGGGGGGGCTCCCCTGTTCCCTGGCACAGCTGTCGAGTGATTTATGCATCCTGGGGGGGCTGAGTGGTGTGCTGGGGGGGGGACGGACAGCAGGTGTTGGTGAGTGGGGGCCCCCCCTCCCCTCCACAGTCCCAACCTGGGCAGGGTCAGGCCCCTGCTCTTGTCTCCGCGCTGCAGCTGCTCCATCACCTGCCTGCGACGGAGGCCTCCGGGTGGGCAGGGGCAAATCCTGCCTGTGCAGCCGCTCCACCGGGCCTGCCCCCC
>NW_010972600.1:858297-860259 GCF_000737465.1 Haliaeetus leucocephalus
GGGGGTGTCTGGGGCTGGGGGCCGGGGTGACGCGGGGCCAGGCGTTGGAGCGAGGCGGGAATGCGGCGTTCTCTGAGTCATCGGCGTTTCTGAGAAGTGTCGGGAGACACTTGCCCCATCCCTGTGGGCCCCGAGCCCGGCACGGTGCAGCTAGATCCCCTCCCAGGGCTTGGCAGGGTCCCGGGGGACCCCTGGGCACGGGAGATTTGGGGGGTCCCGGTGGCCCCAGACCCCTCAGCGGGGCTGTCCCGGCCCCTGCGGCAGAGCTGGCTGGGAGGGACGGGGTCCTCCCTGGCCGGCCGTGGGCGGCCGAGCAGGCGGCTGGGTGGGACGTGTTTGCATTGGAGCGGCCTGGTTTCGCCGGGGGGGTTGGCAGCGGCGTGGGGGCGGGTGCTGGGAGCCCCGGAGCTGCGCTCCCGCCGGGCCGGCCCCCCTGCCTGGGGCACCGCAGGGACCGAGCCGGCTCAGCACCACGGCTGAGCCCCCGGCTGCCTGGGGAGGGGGGGAGGCCGTGGGACCCCCATGCCTGGGGAGGAAGGAGTTATGGTTGTTTTTTTTTTTTTTAGCGCTGCTGGGAAGCGCCCAGCACCATGGGCTTGGCGTGGGTTTGGGGTGCTCTGGTTTCTCCCAACGCTGGCGAGGGGTCAGGCAGGACGCAGGCAGGGCGCAGGCAGGTGTGAGTCAGATGGAGTGGGGAGGCGGTCTCGGGTGCCTGCTGACGTCAGGGGGCCCTGGGGAGGTGTGTGGGGCTCCCCCGGGCAGACCTGGGTACAGAGCGAGGGCAGCCGAGATGCCAGCCTTGGAGGAGGATGGTGGCAGGGGCTGGGGTGGGTGCTCCTGCCCCGGCCGCTTCCCCCCGCCATGTGGGATGGGGCCGGGAAGGCTGTGAAAAGATCCCGCTCCCCACTCAGGATCTCAGTGGGGGGAAGAATGGGAACTGCCCTGCCCACCCTGGGCATGGGGCTGGGCTCCACTGGGTGACAGGAGCGGGCCGGTCCCCTTCCCCAAGCATGGTCTTTGCACCCCAGCTGGGAGAGCGGCGTGCCAACCTGGTTTGAGGGGTCAATGGGGTCCCTGTGTTTGCCCCGTGGGAAACGTCCCACCTATGCTGGCTCCGAGAGCAGCGGCAGGGCTGGGGTGGTCCAGCAGCCGTGTGGGGCTGTGGGCAGCCGCTGCCTGCTGCTGCCTGCCCTGGCACTGCTGCCCGCAGCGGGGATCTGCGCAGGAGTCGTGACGGCTGCACCGGTGATGCCGGAGAGGCTGTTGTGGCTGGAGCTGGGGTGGTCGTGACCGAGCGGTTGGGAAGAGGCGCCGCGTTCACGGGGGGACGGAGCTGCCGGCTGGGGACGTGTCCATCCCCAGCTGCTGCGGGCAGGGGAACCGAGGCAGAGTCTGAGCCGTGGGGCAGGACGGGGGCTGGGGTGAGGCTTTTCTGTGGCCAGGTGCTATGTGCATGCACACGCGTGTGCGCATACATGCCCGTGCGCACGCCCGCCGTCCTCTCCCGCCCCCTCGCCCCGTAACCTCCGTGTCCAGAGCTGCAGTGTCTCCTTCACGCCCACCTCTTCCTCTGCAGCCTCCGCCTGACATGCTCGGGGCTTTGCTGCTGGTATTTTTAAAGCTGCTTTTCCCACGGCTTCTCAGAACCGGCCTCCGCTGGAACGGGGCGCGGGGGAGCCGGGATGGGGCTGTGTGGGGGGGCCATGCTCTGCAGAGGTGCTGGCCCTTGGCTGGGAAGGGGGTGGGCGCAAGGGGGGTGATGGGGGAACGCGGCTCTGCGGGTCCGCTCGGGACCCCTCGCCTCGTCCTGCCGCGGGCGACGGCTGCGCCCCGAAGGTGCCAGTGGGGGTGTGGGTGGGTGACGTCTGCCGGGAGCCGTGCACGGTGCTGCACGTGACGGGCTGGGAAAGCCAGTCCTTGCTGTGCCCTAGAATAGCTCGGCTGGGGGGGGCGGTGGTGGCA
>NW_010972600.1:860378-865280 GCF_000737465.1 Haliaeetus leucocephalus
CAGGTGTTGGTGAGTGGGGGCCCCCCCTCCCCTCCACAGTCCCAACCTGGGCAGGGTCAGGCCCCTGCTCTTGTCTCCGCGCTGCAGCTGCTCCATCACCTGCCTGCGACGGAGGCCTCCGGGTGGGCAGGGGCAAATCCTGCCTGTGCAGCCGCTCCACCGGGCCTGCCCCCCTGCTCCCAGGCTGTGTTTGGAGAGGGAAGGAGGGGGGAGGTGGGCTGCCCGTTCCTGCCTGATAGCCCCAAGTCACGGCAGTGGGCATGGCAGGGACCCGGCATGTCCTCACATGCCCCCTCCCCATCCTCCTGCCAAGGGAGTTTGCTCCCTGTGCTGGTGGGGGGGACACCCCCCCACACCCCCTCCATGCTGGCACTGGGCTGGCCCCGGGGGTGGGTGTGCGGTTACACGGCAGCCCCGGCTGCAGCCCCTGCCTGGCCCTGCCTGGCCCTGCCCGCCGGGCACTGGCGGGAGCACCCTGGCTGCGGTGGGTTCACTGCCGGGGAGGGAGGGCGGGTGGGCATGGCACGGCCACTTCATGCTGGGTGATAAAGGGCGGGAAGGGCAGGAGAGAGGAAAATAACCCCCCCCCGGCGCTGTCAGCTGATGGAGCTGGCACCGGGCTGGGGTCGTGTGGGGACGATGGCCGGGCTCGCCTGCCTGCCGGGCTGGCGCAGCCGAGGGCCTGGGGAAGGGCTGTGGGGATGGGGTCACCCCTTTGCTGCCCTAATGACCCATCCTGATGGCTGTGTGGCCCTGGTGAGACCTGCGGGGGCAACAGCTGTCCCCCTCTTTGGCATCGGGGGGGACTCTGTGCGGTGGGCTTGCTGCGTGCCGGGGCTGACCGGGGTTCTTCTCTCCCCCAGGTCAACGACTTCTTGTCGGGACGGTCCCCGCTGACCCTGGCCCTGCGTGTGGGTGACCATATGATGTTCGTGCAGCTCCAGCTGGCGGCTCAGCAGAGCAGCGGGCAGCTCCAGCACCGGCACGTCATTGCTAGCCGGGGCGAAGCTGGTGCCACTGCCAGCCCCCACTGCCGGACACTGCACGGCAGCGCCGGCTCCGGCTTTGCCCGCATCCCCGTGGTGCCCGCGTGCCAGCAGAACCCGGCCCCCAGCCCTGCGCCCTCTGCGCCGGCACCCCCCATGTACTGTAATGCCCCCCACCCCGCTCCCGTCACCGCTGGGATGTTCCGGTCGCACGGGGCCAGCACGCAGACAGTGAACAGCAGCGTGGTCTCCTCCTGCTCAGAGGTGAGTTGGGCCTGAGGGCAAGGGGAGCAAAGCCGTGCGATTCCTAGCCCTGCTGTGGCGATGCCCTTCCCTGCCTCAGTTTCCCCACGCGTGGAACGAGGGTGTTTCCCTGCCTGCTTTGCAAAGTGCCCCCAGGTCCCGGGGAGGGGCTCGGGGACAGGCTGTAATCCAGGCTCTTACTGTGCTCGTCTTCAGATCCTGCCTGTCTCCACAGCTGGGCAGGAGCTGCCTGCCAGCCCTCTCTGCTGCCGCTTCCCTTTCTCCCTTGTGCAGCACAGCTGGCCCGGGGTAGGGGAGGGTAACTGCCAGGACCCCCAGGGCCGGGGACACCAATGCAGAGAGGTGGGACAGCCCTAGTCCCTTGTGTCCCAGTAAAACTGGGGCTGGTGGTGCCTGCTGGACCCTGCTCCCTGCCTGGGGCTGTCGTGGGGGTCTCCTGGCCTGACCCAGCCGTTTGTGGGGGGCAAAAGGGCTGGAGCAGGGCGGTTGGTGTGGGGGGGTGCCCCATCACACCTGGGTCCCCTGCCCAGAGGCTGATCCCGTCTCTGTCCCACCCACCCAGGTGGACTGCAGCACCCGCAGCAGCAGCTCCCCCGGCAGCAGTCCTGCCCCCACGGCCCGATCCCGCAAACCCGGTGCGGTCATCGAGAGCTTCGTCAACCACGCGCCTGGGGTCTTCTCAGGGACCTTCTCCGGTACGTGATGCTGAACCTCCCTGAGGGCTGCGGCGAAGGGGCCGGAGGGGGGGTATGTGGGTCTGGGGGAGCTGCTCATCTCACACCTGCCTCTCCCCCCCCTCCCCGCCACAGGCACTTTGCACCCCAACTGCCAGGACAGCAGCGGGCGGCCACGGCGGGACATCGGCACCATCCTGCAGATCCTGAACGACCTCCTCAGCGCCACGCGACACTACCAGGGCATGCCCCAGTCCCTGACGCAGCTCCGCTGCCAGACGCAGTTCTCCTCCTCCTCCTCCTCGCCCCCCGCCTCCCCGGACCTCGCCACCAAAACTACCTCAGAGCCGCTGCCGGCGGCCACGGCCTCCCCGCCCCTGCACCCCGTCGTCCAGTGCCAAAGCCAGATCCGGATGTGCAAGCCCAGCGGTAAGCCCGGCTGCCTCCGCGTCTCGCATGGGAGGGGGCTGCTGCAGGCCCCTGGCATCTGCCATGTGCCGGGGTTGCCTCGACCAGCCGTGCCGCCTGAATGCTGTGACGGCGCACGGTGCTGGGGCTCTGTGGTGCGAGCTTGCCGGGGTTCGGGTTTCTCGGTCCGTCACGTCGCCCCTGGGTCTGTAGGTGTTTGTGGTCAGGATAGGCAGAGAGGGGCTGGGGAGCCCCGGCAGCCCCCTGAGCTAGAACCGACACCCCCCCCCCCTTTTGCACAGGATCGCTCCCCACAACGGCCCCCGTGGAGCCCGATGCTGGAATCACTTAAGCCTTTGCATTTTATATAATTTTTTTCCCTGTAACGACTGGCCACTTGCTTCTCCTTGCACAGCTGAGCGTGCTGGAGCAGGTACAGGCACCCCAGGGCTCTGCCCTGCTCCTGCCTGCAGCAGAGGGAGCAGGCAGGGGGCTGGCAGGCAGGATGGGGCTGAGGCCCATGGCAAGGGGCTGTGGCAGAGCCCCCATCTTCCCCCTGGCTGGGAGGGGGCTGAATGATTGACAGCTGCCAGTCAGGGTGGTGGCCCTGCGGGTTTGCAGGGTCTCTGCAGCGGGGGAAAAGTTTGCTCCTGCCTGACCCTGCAGGGGTGGGGGACAGCCAGTACCGCTGGGGGACCTGGGGGAGGTCCCCCCCACCCCTGCCCTGCTCCGGTCAGCCACAAAACCCTGCAGAGACAGAGGGGCTGGCTGAGCGTGGGGGGGTGCGGGGGGGTGCTGGCAGTGCACGGCCGGGGGCAGGCGGCTGCGGTGTGCCCAGCTCTGTCCCCGCTCCCCCGGGAGTTCTGGGCCTGTCCCTGCTGCGTGGGCAGAGGTTTTGTCAGGGGACGGGACAGGACACACACCCAGACTCTGGCTCCTCGCCCACCTCCCTGTTTGCAAACCCACCACCTTTGCTGGGGGCGAAGGTGGGTTTGGTGGGGGGGGGGGGGGGTCCAGACCCAGCTCCCGCAGTCCCCCCGGGCGGTTGCGGGGTGCACACCTGCGTACCCCAAGGCCAGAAGGCACCCAGAGGCGCCCGCCCCAGCCCCCCCCACCCCACGATTTGCTTAGAGAAAAGAAGTGAAACTGCCAGTGCCAGCCAGGGTGGGGGGCTCGCCTTCCCCTCTGGGTTTTCTCTTCCTTCTCTCCCGGCCGAGGGGGGGCCTGAGCCCCCGCCGGGGGTGGCTCCGTGCTGGCTCCCAGCCCTCGGTGACGTGGTTGGGGCCCCGGCACGCTGACGCGGCCGGCCCTATCCCGGGGCTTCCCGGGGCCACCTGCGCCTCTCGGCAGGGTGCGTTGGTGGGGGGAAACCTACCCCCCCCACCACCACAGTGCAACAAGTCCTTCCAGGCACTGGCTGGGCTCACCCGGCTTGGCCTGAACCCCCCGAGCCCCCTTGGGCCCTTTGCTCACTTTTGTACCGGTGTGAAATTCCCAGTGAGGGGGAGAGACACCCCCAAACCTCCCACCAGCCCCGTACCAGTGTCCAATGCCGGTGGCACTTGTGCCAGGGCCGCCTGTGTGGCTCTGCTCTGTGCCAGGACCCCTTGTCCCCGGTTCGCTCTGGGGGGGCCTTGTTTGGGTTTACAGGGGGGTTGTCCCCCTGTGCTCTGCTCCGTCCCCCCCATCTCTGGCGTGCATTCCCCGTCACGGTCCAGAGGGTGATGCTGGAGCATCCACAGCGTTTGCAGGGGGGGGGGTCCCGGTGAGGCTGTGCCAGGGGCTGCAGCTGAGCAGGGCTGCCCCGGTGCATTTGGGGTGGCCATGGGGGGTTCTGTCCCCGTCTCTCAGGACCAGCTCAGGGGAGCAGCGGGGACCGGTGGGGCACGCTGTGCCCTCAGGTCCGAGCTGCGTTTCTGACGCGGGGCCAGACCGGGGCTTTACCCGCTGGGTTCATCTGGGGCTGTTGGAGCAGCAGTGTTCGGCGCTGATGGTGCAGCTGTGTCCCTGTCCTGGGGTGGCTGCAGGGGGGGGAAGCGGAGCCGCTCCGTCCCCTTCGCGTGGCTTTGCTGTGTCCCTGCGTGTCCCGAGACCCACCCCGCTCCCGTCCGCTGCGGATGGGGGTTCGGTGCTGCCAGCCCCCCGCCCTCTCCCACCGCAGCTGCTCTCCCGGCCAAGTTTGTTCTGGAGCGGGATCCCTTTTTTCCTCTTTCCCCAGCGCTGGAGCCCACGTCTGGAGCTTCAATTGTTCGTCCTCCCACGCGCCGCAGCAGGGCCAGGCCCGCACCGGCTGCTGTGCCGCGGCAGAGGGGGCGACCGGGCTGGTGCCGCTCCCCCTTTGCCGGGGACATGTTCCCCCCCGCTTTGGCCTAGCACCCCAGAAAGGGGCTTCTCCCTGGTGGGGACCAGCCCGGTCTTGGCAATCCCGCGGGCTGGGGGGGACCCTGCTTTGGGGGTGTCTGTGCATCCATGCGCTGGTGCTGTGCCATGGGGTGCTACTTGGGGGGGGGGGGGGGGGGGGCCCCCCCCCCCCCGGGGGGGGGGAGGGGTGCCCCCCGGGCCCCCCCCCC
>NW_010972600.1:865290-865803 GCF_000737465.1 Haliaeetus leucocephalus
GGGGGGCTGCACACCCCCTGCCAGGTGTGGGGAAGGTCAGCCCCCCGTGACCTCCCCTCCTTTTGCCGTTGCAGGGGACCGCTTGCGGCAGACGGAGAACCGGGCGACGCGCTGCAAGGTGGAGCGGCTGCAGCTGCTGATGCAGCAGAAGCGGCTGCGCCGGAAGGCTCGCCGGGACGCCCGGGCCCCCTACCACTGGCTGCCGAACCGCAAGTCCAGCCGGACCAACAGCAACAGCAGCGTCTCCAGCGAGGGCAGCCTGGACCTGGACTTCGAGGACTCGGTGTGGAAGCCGGAGGTCAAGGCGGACATGAAATCGGAGTTTGTCGTAGCATAGAGCCGTGCCCGGGGGGGGGGCCCCCGGGGCCGCGGACTCTGCCGGGGTTGGGGGGGGGCCCCACTCCTGCCGCCCCGGCTGGCGGTGGTGTCATTTCTGTTGTCATGGGCCAGATCTCCTCTAGATTTGCCATCTCCTGCGACCGGACGCCTCGGGGCCCGACCCTGCCCGTGCCA
>NW_010972600.1:865813-872950 GCF_000737465.1 Haliaeetus leucocephalus
GGGGGGGGGGAGCAGGCAGGAGCTGCTGGCCCCTTCCCACATCCTCCCTGGCTGGGAGTGGGGGTCCTGGCACCTGGGGGGGGCCCTGGGGGGTATCGAAGCTGCTGCTTTGCTGTGAAGAGAGGGGTGCAGCAGGGTGGGCTCTGGCCCCCCCAGCATCCCCCCCCCCGGTGCAGGCAGGAGGAGATGAAGTCTCTTTCGGAGGTGCTGGGGCCCCCCCGGGTTTGGGGGCCGTTCGTTTTCCTTCCCTTCTATATGTAGCATTGCTCGGCTGCGGGGCTGGGCCCCCCCCCGGGCGGCTGGGGGGGACACGCGTGTGCCTGGGTGCCGTCGGCCCCGCTGCCGCAGCCGGGGAGTGGGGGGGCTTTGTTTTGGGGTGGGTTTTAATTTTGTTTTCGGAGGGAAAAGAAATGGCGCCTTCCCTCCATGGCTGAGACCAACTTCCGAGTCGCTGGACTCCTTCCCGCCCGCCTCTTGGTTGGTTGGATTTTTCTTTTTTAACTTAAAAAAGGAGAAGAGGAAAAAAAAAAATTAAAAAAATAATGAATAAACAAACCCAGTACTCGGTCATGGCTGTCCGCAAGCCGTGGGGCTAATATTTATAGACATTAATTACCCGACTGAGCCAATACTGACATAGTCTTGCATAGGCCGTAGAAATCCTTTTTCTTGTCCGACTTTGATTTTTTCGTCAGGAGATCTGTGCAAATAGAGAACCCATGTGATGTGTTTTTTGTCTGTAAAAGTCTTTTTTGTGTGTTTCGGGGAGGGGGGGTGGGGGGGAGAGCGAGGCTTTCGGTCTTTAATATTTTATTTTTTATTTTTGAAATAAATTTGGGCAGTCTGGATGCAACCGTGCCTGCCATTGCTGTCAGTGTTGGGGTGGGGGACAGCCAGGCACCCCGTCCTCCTGGGTGCAGCACCTTAAAGTCATTAACCTCTGTGCACATGCATGGCTGTGCATGTGTTCAGCACTACACCTATGTGTGCACACCCCCACGCATGGCCATGCGTGTACCCCCTGTACCTGTGCAAACACGTGGCCACACACATACGCAGCTCTGCACATCCATGCGTGCACACCTGCAGCTGTGTACATCCATGCAGATGTGCCCACAGCCACGCGGAGGTGCACGCGTGTGTGCCCAGCTATGCACGCGTGCTCATGTATGAGTCTGCACGCACCTGGCCTTGCAGGAGGGAGGAAAACCCAAAAGCGCAGCAGAGAGGTGATGGAAGGGGGAACGGGGCTGGGGTGCCCTGGGCACCCGGCTCGGCACCCGGCTGCAGAGACGTGCCGGGACTGCCGTTTCCAGCCGTTGCCGGACCCCGACCTGCGGGGCTGTGTGGTGCTCACCCGACCGGGTGAACCCGGTCCCATCCCACCGGCCGCACCGACGTGCTCTGCCGCTGCCCTGAGGAGCCGGGCCGGTTCCACCAGCCGTGCCGGCACCCTCCCTTTCCGCGCCAGCCTCGCCAGCTCTCCTGCGTCACGGCGGGGCGGCCGCGGGCCGGGGCGGAGGAGTTGGCGGCCACGAACCCGCTGCCGCCCCGACGCCCCGGTTCAATTCCTGGGGCCCGGCACAGCCGTGCCTCAGTTTCCCCACCTGCAGCTGTAGGTTTGTTTTCCCCGCGGCTTTCCCCCGCCCCAAGGAAGGTGACGGGGTGGGGATGGCCCTGGGGACACACGTCACCATCCCACCCGCGGGGGCCCGCTTCCCCTGGCACTGTCGGCTCCTGAGGGGGAGAGGCCCCTGGGGTTCCAGGGAGGAAGGCCGTGGGGGCTGGCGGGGCTTGGGGTATCGGTGCCCACGTGGTGCCACGGCTGGGGGACGTGGTGGGCTGGAGCACCCCCCGCGCTGTGCTCCTGTGCCCGACACGGGGATGTGGTAGCCACGGTGGGCACTGGCACCCCCAGCACCCTGGCACAGCCGGGGCGGTGGGTGAAGCCCGGGAGCAGGGGCTGAGCTGTGGGGCTGTTACTTGGGGAGGGGGCAGGAGTCCTGCGTCCCCTCTGCCGTGACCCTGTCCAGCCCTGTCCCCGCACCCCAGGGACTTGCCGAGGAGGGGAGATGATCCAGAGCCCCCTGGGGGACCCAGCACCCCATGGACAGGACAGGATTACCCAGCTGTGGCTGGTGGCTCTTCCCATGGAGGAACACCCCGGGGGACCCAGCCATGGGGCTGGGGGGGGCATCGCTGGACCCCAAGCCCCCCCTGGGGCAGCTGAGCGCCGGAGGAAGCCGAGGCCGGGAGAGGAAGTGGCTCAGGTTCCTGCGGTGACATGTGCCGCACCGGGCGTCCCGCTGCCAGTGCCCTGCTTTGACGTCATTTCGGGTAGAGCGAGCCCCGGGCCGCCCCCCCCCCGACACCCCCGGCCCGCACCGCTCGAGCCAAATTTGGCAACGGGAAGAGGAGCCGCTCACCGCGCCGGGAGCAAACGGCAGAGGCCTTTTAAGGCAATCGCTGCCTGGCCTGGCACGCGTGGGACACACACGCACACGTGTGCCCGCTCACACCCGCCTGTTTGCACGTGGGCATGCTCATGCCCGGCTGCTCGCGTGCACACGCGTGTGTGCAGAGGGACGCACGCGGGTAGCTGTGCGTGGGGACACACTCGGGAACAGCTATACTGTGGGAGGGTCCCGGGAGACCCTGACACCCCCCCCCCAGCCTGGGAGTCCTGACGTCTGCTCCCATCCCGTGGCCTCAGCTCAGGGTTTGGGGGGCCCCGGGGAAACTGGGGGGGCAGTGGGGATGGTGGGTGCTGCAGGGTTGGTGGCCTGGGTGCAAGCTGTGCATGGAACAGGCCTGGCCCCAAAGCATGGCACGGCGTTGCACGGCACAGCATGGCCTGGCATAGCACGGCATTGCACGGCACAGCACAGCATGGCACAGCATCGGACGGGACAGTACGGCACGGCGTGGCGTGGCACAGGCTGGCTCGGCACAGCGCACCGCGGTGCGGGCACCCGCAGGAGGTGTCTGCGGCGTGGCGGGAGGCAAGCTGCGACACGGGGTGCCGCATCGTGCCGCGCCACCGGGGTGACATCACCGCGCCCGGGGCCGGCAGATGCTGGTGATAAAGGGGGGGGGTCGCCAGCGGCAGGGCGAGGCCGGGCAGAGCCGCACTCGCTGCCCAGCCCAGGCATCCGGGCGCTTCATCCGCACCCCGACCTGCCTCCTCCTCCTCCTCATTGCCCCCAGCCCGGCCAGCGCCCCGGCCCCCCCCCGTGCCCCGGCGCTGCCGCGGGCCCAGGCCCACGCCGGCGAGGCTGCGCTCATCCCAGTCCTCCCAGTATGGAGCAATCCGCCAGCGCTGGCGTCGCGCCTTTGGTGTGGTGCCCGCTGGGGGGGGCAGCATGGGTGTCACCCTGCGGGCGGGCGTCCGTGCAGGCGGGTGCGCGCTTCTGCAGGGCGGGGGCTGTGCCCGGGCGGGCGTTCGTGGAGGGGTGTGCATGGAGCCGCATGCACGGGGGGTCCTGGGGTTGGGGGTGCATGGTGGGTTGTGGTTGTGCACGCAGAGACGTGCACGCACGTGAGCGAGCACACGCTCCCGGCACCCCCCCACCGTGTTTCAGCCCCTGGGGGAAGTGACCGTGCCCCGGCCTCGGACGTGCACGGCTGCAGCTCCTGGCAGGGGACGGGGTGCTCCCCCCCCCGGTGCCCCCGGGTCGGCCCCAGGGTGCATCCCATGGCCCGTCGAGCACGGCAAACACCCGGCAAACACCCCGGCGGGGCCTCGGCCACGGGCCATCGACAAATATTTGCCTTCAGCGGTGCAGACCTGCTGTGACGGGCTGACCTGAGCTGCGGTGGCTGCGGGTGCTGGCAGGATAGGGCTGGGGACCCCCAGGGCCCCCCTCCCCCCCCATACATGGCTCGCGGGTGCGGGCGGGTTGGCGCGGGTGCCCCCCCCGCCCCCCCATCCCTCCAGCCCAGCCCCCGCAGCGGAGGGTGCGCCAGGAAACACCCACGGCGGGCGAGCGCCTGGCGGCTCCCACGGCCCTCCCGGCACACCCGTGAGCCCCAGCGCACACCCACAGCGCCGGCCACAGCCGCGGCCCCGGCTGCTGCTGCACGGGGCACACGCCCGGCCCAGGCACGCACGGGGGCTGCACATCAGCTCCTTGCACACCCGCCCACCGCACCCCTGCAAGTGCAGCCTGGCCTCGCCGCAGCTCGTGCACGCGTGCATGCAACCCCCTGCCCGCAAACACGTGCACACGCGCCCATGCGCACGCATGCACCCCACCGCCGAGCGCGGCGGCGTGTGCCCGGCTGCTCGGCGTGCCCAGCCCCGTGCCCCCACGCCACCAGGACCCCCGCGGTCGCCTCCTGCTCGCCATGCGTCTTCCCCGCTGACGTGTGGGGTTGATCACTGCTTGGGATGGAGCCCCAGCTCCGCAGAACCCCGGTGCCACCCGCCCCTCGCCAGGGCACCCGGCGGCTGCGCCCGACGCTGGCTGCTGGCGAGAGACGGCGCTGGCGCGGCTATGCCAGACGCCGGGTGGGCGATGAGCTGCCAGCGTGTCCCTGGCAGGAGTTGGGAACACGGCGTCTGCCGGCAGCGGGGTCCCGTCGCGGGGGTGAGCCCCGGCCCCCGCGCAGGGGCTGCAAACGGCCTCCCCGCCACCCGGCTTTGGGGGCATCCGCCAGGGCTGGGGCACCCATGGGTGCACCCTAGGCATCACCACAGGGTGCAGAGGCCCCCCCCAAGGGTTGAGCCCCCACCCATGCCGGGCCTCGGTGCTGCCGTGGGGCTGGGCTGCAGGCAGGCGCAAAGGCGGTGAGGGGGGGACGACCGGGGCGGGAGCTGCCGGCGCAGGGACGGATCCTGGAATTAAAAACATTCCAGGAACTGACTTTGAACCAGATAAAATAACAAGAGCCGCAAGGAATGTCTCACCCCACCCCCTGGCCGGCCGCGGCCTCGGCCCGTCCCAGCCCCACACCGCTCCCTCCGGCCCCACAGCGCTGCCCGAAGCCGCCCTCCGCCCCACACGTATCCTCGGGCCCTTGCACACGCGTGTGCACGCAGAGCCTGCAGCCAGCGCGCACGCGTGCGTGTGCGGTTGCAGCTTGGCTGCGGGCGGGCAGCCCCCGTGCCCCGGCGTGCCCAGGCTGCGGTGCCGGCACGCGGCAGGGGCCGGAGGGTCTCCCCGGGGCGCGGGCTGAGCACCCCGTCTGCAGCGAGGGGATGCGGCACCCCTGGTCCGGGCTGTGAGGGTGCAGCCTGCGTGCAAGCGGCGCATGCGCACGCGCGTGTGAACACGGCCATGCACGCGCGGGTGTTGCGCCTCGTGGGGTGTGCGCACACCAGCCCCCCCACCCTGCGTTCCCCATCTCTCTCCCAGCCTGGTCGGGGTGCAGAGGGTCCCCCCCCGTGCACTGCTCGGCCCCCGCAGCCGCGGGGCCTCCCCGGCCCCCCCAGCCTGGCCCGCGGCTGCAGCCCGGCATGCCTGGGCGGTGATATCACGGGGGCTGCGGAGCCAGGGGCACGCCGCCCAGCCTGCTCCCCGGGGACCCCCATGGAGCTGGGCTGGGGTCGGAGCAGGGACGGAGCAGCGGCAGGAGCCCGTCCCACCGCTGCCGTCCTCACGGCGCCACACTGGGAACCGGCACTGGTCGCACTGGGAGTCCCATTCTGGCTGCCTGCCCTTGCCAGCTGCCTTTGCCAGCAGCAAAGACCCCAAATCTCCCCCCACCACGGGCACACTCCCCCCCAAAGCATCTCCCAGCTGGATGTGTTTTGGGGGGGGCATGGGCTCAGCCCCCCCAGTAGGGTTCCACAGGGGACAGTGCTTAAATGCCCCCGGTGACACCAGCGTGGGTGAGGGGTGTCTCCCTGCATCACCCCGACCCTGCAGCCTGTGCTGTGGGGTCCCGGCTGGGCACTGGGCAGGGGGTGGTAGGCTGTGGGGCTGGCACACCATGGCCCCGGGCAGCGTGGCAGGGACACAGGGGCCGGAGGGCAGCACCGGTGCGTCACTGTGTTTACGAGGACCTCGAGGAGCCCTCATGACGTCCGTGCTGGCCCTGCCAGCCGGGGCCCTGCCAGGTGGCATGGTGCCACCACCGCCGCACTCCCTCCGGCCACCGCTGAGATTTTCGGGGCTGGCGTTGGGCCACCTGGCCCCTGGGCCCCGGTGGCGCGGGGGGCACGGAGCCGGGTGTGTGTGTGTGTGTCCCCCCGCCGCCACCAGCCGCCGCGCTGAGCGAGCAGATGGGGCGTGCGCGGGGCTATATATAGCGGCAGGACCCACAGGTAGCGATGCGTCAGCGCGCGGGTGACGCAGCCCCAGCGAGCAAGCGACGCTTGGCCACACGCCCCCGCAGCCGGCTCCCCGCAGACCGCAATGGCCTCCCCCCCCCCAAACCCCTGTCCTCCAGGAGCACCCAGGAGCTGGGGACACGCAGCCTGCTTGGGGTCCCTACTGCGTGGGCTGGTCACGGCTGGAGGATGCTCAGCCCTCGGCTGCTCTGCACAATGGCATTTGCTGGGTGGCATGTGCCTGCACGCCCCCCCATGTGCACGTGTGTGTGCATGTATGTGTGTGTGTGCATGCCTGTGTGCACATGGTCCCTGCACGGTCAGGGCTGCATGTGCCCACATATGTGTCCACATGTGCATGGCTGTGCCGTGTCTCGGCATGTGCGCTGCTGCATGCGAGTGTCCCCACATACATGGCCACAGCCGTGCTCTGTGTGTGTCTATGAGTCCCTGCATGCGTCGCTGTGCATGTTGCCCTGTGCAGGGCCACGCCGCGCTGCGTGGATCTGCACACGCATGTCGCTGCATGTGCACGTACCCACACGTGTGGCCACATTGCGTGCGCCCCTGCGTGTTTTGCTGCTCTGCGTGTGTGGCTGTGGCGTGTCTCTGCGTGTGTGCGTGGCCGCGGTGGCCGGGGGTGACTCAGCCCCCAGGCAGCCCAGGAATGCCCCCTCCCGGCGCGGGAGCCAGCCCGCCTGTTGCAATGCGGTTTCCTCCACCGGCCTGTGCTGGGAACGGGCCGTTCTGGGGACGATGACAACCAGGGCTGACCCAGACCCTGCTGGGAAGATAAGGCGGTGCCACCCTGCCTCCATCCTGCCTTCTGGGAACCGCGTTACAGGGGCGGAGGGGGGGGAGGA
>NW_010972600.1:872960-904773 GCF_000737465.1 Haliaeetus leucocephalus
GGGGGGGTCTGGGCAGGCCTGGGCGCCTTGGCCCTGGGCCTGGCAGGGAGGGGGCCCGCAGGGGCCAGGGCTCACCCGGGGAACAACCAACAACCCCCCCTCCCCGTCTCTGACCAGTGTACCCCACAGCCCGCCGGGCGGGAGGGCAGCCCGGGGATGGGGAGCCCCGGCAGCAGCCCCTACCCGTGAGGAGGGTCAGCCCTGGGGGTGCCCAGACCAGGGGTGCGTGAGGGGGGAGCTCCAGCTTTGGAGCCCCCCCCCGGCAGCCAGCACTGGGGCTGCTGCGCTGCAGGCAGGACGGGGTGGCTCTCAGGGCCGGGGCGGGGGGGCTCCGGCCCCTTTGTGTGTGCCCGGCTGGGGTCTAAAGGGGTCCCATGAGGCTGTCCAGGGGCGCCGAGGTCTGGGCATTGGGGTGCTCCCCGCCGGCCCGTGCCCGGGGGGGGTCACAGGCCCTGACCGGTGCCCGGCCGGAGCGGCGTGACGGCCCCACACGGAGCACGGCCGGAGCAGGGCCCACACCGGGACGCTGCCGCGGGGCCGGGGCTGCCCCGGAGCTGGGGAGGGGGCCGCCGCGCAACCGGGCCGGGCCGGAGGGCGCAGCTCGGCTCCTGCCCCGGCCTCGCACCGGCGATTCCCCTCCGCCCGCGGGATCCAGGCCGGGTCTTCCCCCCCGCCGGCGAGCCGGACCCCTGCCCCGCTCCGGCGGAAAAGCCCGGCCCGGATCCACGGCAGCAGCGGAGCGGGATGGCACCGGGCACCCACTGCTCTCCCCAGCCCCGGGTGCCCAATGCCGCTGCAGCACGGGGGGCTGGGGGGGGCTCAGGATGTGCAGGGGCACCGGGCCCGGTCGGGCGGTGCGTGGGACGCTCCGCGCGGCGTCGTGGAGGAGCTGGGCTGCAGACCCCGCTCCGGGCTCGGTTCCGCTCCGTGCTCCGTGCTCCGTTCCGGGCTTTCCGCGCCGCCACGGCCCCGCTCGGCGCCGCGCTCTCATTCATTCATAGATCGCGCCGCGCGCTCCCGGCCCATTCATTCACGGCGGCGCGAGGGAGGCCCGTTACCGTGGCAACCGCCCCGGCTCCCGCGGCCCCGGCAGCGCGTCCCCCCCCCCCTTCGCCTCCGCACACACGGTGCTCCTGCAGCGCCGAGCACCGCGGGGGGGGGGCCGGGCCGGGGGGACCCCCCCGGTGCTGAGCGGCAGCCGGGGGGGGGGAGCCCGGGGGGGCCGCCCCGTCCCCCCCCCCCCCCGCCTTGCGCACAGCTGCGGGGGGGTGGGGACCACCCGGTGTGCCCGGCTGCAGGGCCCGGGGCGGGGGGAGCCCAGGTGCCTGGGGGGAGGGGCGGGGGGGGGGGCGTTTTCCTGGCGGCAGGGCCCCCCCGGGGGGGGCTGTGCTGTGCCGGGGGGTTCCCTAGTTTGCACGGCTGCGGGGGGCTGCCCTGAGGCTCCTGCCGGCGCTGTGTCGTGTGTCCCCCCCCCGATGCCCGGGCAGCTCGAGCCGTCCTGACCCCCACCCGGGGTGGCTGCCACGTCGGCGGGGGTGGCCCCCACCCAGGGCTGCGGCAGGAGCCCTGCCCTGCGCTCGCCAGGCACCGGCGGTTTCAACCATGGGCTGGGCTTGGTTCAGCCTTAACCTTCACCCCCCCCGGCTCTGTGGTTGTGGTGCGGAGCTCTAGCTCCGCAGAGGAGAGAGCAGACCCCCCCCAGCATGGTGGGGAGCCCCGTGAGCCCCCCCAGGAAACCCCTGTGGGTACGTGGCCGTGTGGGCATCTGCCCTAGGCTGGGGGTGCAGTGAGTGCCAGTGGGGAGGGCGGTGACTGGGGGGGGTGCCAGAGGTGCGAACCGCCTACACCTGCCCCACAGGTGGCAGAGGGGGGTGCCCCGGTCCCATACGTAAGGGTGGGTGCAGGTTCTGCCTATGCATGTGCACACGTGTGCACCCACGGTGCGTGTGCAGGGGGTTTTGTGCAGACCCCGCGTCTCCAGCTCTGCGCAGCCGTCCGTGCATCCCAGGTCCAGCCACATGGGCAGGACAGACGTTCACTGAGGCACCGTGGGCACCGGTTGTGCAGGGGCCTGTGCGTGGTGGCAGAAAGCTCAGGGCTGCAGCATGGCCACGGGGTGAGCTGGAGCTGGACAAAGCTGCCTGACTGCCTCTTCTACCTTCCCAGGGCATCTGGAGCAAGGAGCCATGGCCGTGGGGTGCAGGAGAAGCTGCTGCTCCGGCCCAGGGTCCGAGGTCCGAACGTGATGGGTAAGTGCCACCAGGCTGGCGTGGGGCTGGGCGTGGATGCTTGCGCAGCTGCACTCGTGTGCATCTTGCACGGAGGGGTTCTCCTGCCGCTTGGGTTTGCACACGTTGAGGACGTGGGCAGGCGAGAGCACGCGTGTGTGCATGCACACGCATGTGTTGGTGCTCGCTTGTGCTCCCGAGCATGTCTGCACACGGGGCCACGTGTGTGCCCCCGCCGCCTGCCCGTGGTCGCTCACCGACGTCAGCGTGTGCGTGCACGCGCGGGCCGGGGCGGGGGGGTGTGCTGGGCCACGCGCACGCACATGTCGGGGGTTGCCCTCACATGCAGCCGTGCGCACTTCACCTCCCCGGCGGCCTCTGCACGCCGGGCCCCTGCGCCTCGGCGCTGCCGGGGAATGACTCACGGGCTCGCAGAGGAAGCGGTGACTCAGTCCTGGATTCCTGCCTCTCCCCACCCCCCCGGCCGGCCGGCCATCGCGGCCACGTGGAGCCTGCGGGACCCGACCTGCGGCCGGCACAGCGGGACGCGGCCGGGTGCCGGATGCCGGGGCTCCCCGTCAGGCTGCTGGGAGCGGGGCTGGGGGCAACGTGCCCCTGCGGGGGAGCGCGGGGTCCCTGCGTGGCCGCGGGCGACCTTCAGGTGCGCGGGAGGAGGCAGCCCCGGGCGCTCGGGGTGGCGACGCGCACGCCCTGACTCCCGCCCAAGCTGGGCACTGGGTTCAGGCTCGGGCACGTTTCCCGGGGGTGTTTCGGGTGGTGCCAGCTGTGCGCAGCCCTGGCTGAACCCGAAGTGCCGTCCCCGGGCAGCGGTGCCAGGCGCTGTCCTGAGCTCCCCGCCTGGGAGGGCTCCCCTCAGTGCGGGGGGCACCTGCGGAGCCGTTACCTCTGGGTGCGTGCCGTGGGCCGGTCACGGTGGTGTGCCTGGTGCTGGGCATTGCCCACCCCGATGCCCGGGCTCCTGCCACCCCCTCGGTGCTGCCGGCTGGCAGCTGCTCCCCATCCTGGCCCAGCCCCACGGTGGGGGATTTGCCTGCAGCTGACCTGCTCCTTCCCTGGTCCAACATGCCGGTGCCCCTGGGGGGGGTGTAAGCCCTGGTATAGCACCGGCACCAAATGCGGCAGGGCTGGGGCTGCTCCACCTGCCGTGGGTTTGCCGCGGGTCTGGGGTGCGGCAGCGGCTCCACCTGCCCCTGGCGCTGAGCCACCGCTGGCACTGGGCTCTGCAGCTGCTCCGGCTGCCGGTCCTGTGGCTGCTAGGGGTCCGGGATGCCACGGTGTCCCGCAGGCAGCACCAGGGACCTGGGCAGGGAGCAGGAGCTGGTGGCTGTGGAGGGGAGCGGTGAGTGGTGCCACACGGTGCCCAGGGTGCTGAGCTGGCAGTCAGCGGTGCCGTGCCGTGCCCGGGGCGCTGTGCTGGTGGTGCCATGCAGTGCCCAAGGTGCTGTGCCGTGGCACGGGCAGCCTCTGTGAGTCAGAGCGAGGTGGAGCCGCTGCCCCCTCCCCGCTCGCCCCGTTCCCAGGCCCCGCTCACCAGAATCACTTTCGCAATGACTGGGGCAGCCACCCCGGCCCTTCCCTCCAGCGCCCGGCTCTGCTGAGCTTGCCCTGGCCCCGTGCCCCGCAGGTTGCCCCGGCCCACGCTGCCCGCAGCCTCCTGCCGCGCATCACTGCCCGTGCCCCGACATGGCTGCTGCCGCTGGGTTTGGCCAAATCCCCTTAACTCTGCCCCTCGCCAGCTCCTGCCCCAGGCGCTACCGAGCCCTGCGGCGTTCGCCCTCCCGAGCAGACCCCACGTGTCCCGTGGGGCCGCGGTCCCCTCTGCGGGGACGGGGTCTGGCAGGTGGCAGCGGGGGGTCATGGTGAGCGGCCACCGGGGCCGAAGCCGGCAGCGAGGGCCCGCGGAGCTGGGGTGAGTCAGCGGCAGGCAGGTGGGGAGGCGCGGGGACGCGCAGCGATCTGGGAATGACTCATCTGTTAAACAAACAAACAGGCGAGTCCCTGTGAAGCTGCGCTTCCTCCGCGCCCCGGCAGCACCGGGGGAGCCGCCGGTGCACCCCGGCCGCCGAGCCCCCCAGGGCGGCAGCGGCTTCAGGAGCAGCCGTGGAGCTGCAGCTGCACATGGTACCGCACACGCACACGTGCGAGGGGCACCCCTGTCCCCAGCTGCTCCCCGCGCCGCCGGCAGCGTTGCAGTGGGGTGCACCGGAGGCTGCGTGTGGGAGCTGTGGGGGGGGGCTGCAGCCTGAGCTGGAGCTGCTTCTGGTTCGGAGAGAGATGCACGGCACCGCAGGGTTATTTTGGGGGACGTTTCAGGAGTCTGGGCAGCAGTGCTCCAGAGGTGCAAGGCTCAGCTGGTGCCATTTGGGGAGCGGTGGGGGTGTGAGAGAGAAGCAGCGAATCCGCCCCCATATACGCAGGTAGCTCAGCCCCGAGGAAAAGCCTCGAGAGGCTCCGTGACACCCACCAGTGGTGCTGAGCTGGCGCCCAGGACGGGCATGGGGGGACCCCAGGCTGCTGCCGTGTAGTGGGGACCCTGCGGGACTGGGGTCGACCCGGTGGGGCTGCGTCCCTGCTTGTGCAGGAGCCGATCCTGTGGCTCGGGGGTCCTGAGGGTCTCTGCAGGGGCGATGCTTGGGGCTGGCCCCTGCAGAGGCTGCTGGTAACCCCGATCCAGGAGGGAGCCAGGACGGAGCCAGGGCTGGGCTGGGCATCGGCAGCACCGAGCAGCGGCAGGTGTTGGTGCATTTGAGGGCATGTGCCTGGGAAAGGGGCAGCAGGGCTGGTGCTGGGCAGGTGGGGACGAGGGGGACCAAGGGCAGCAAGCAGCGGCCACTGGAGCCGGTTGGCCCCAAAGCAGCAGTGGCCGAGAAACTGCGTGAGAGCTGGGGCAGAGCACCGCATGGAGCACCGCGCGCAGGCTTCCAGCCGCAGCACCGGGGACTTCCAGGACAGGGGAAAAAGCAGTGCTCGGCCAGGGGCTGTGAAGGGTAAACAGGCTGAGTCAGTTAATTATGGGGCGCCAGCCCAGCATCGATCCCGGCAAAATCATGGAATGGCTGATCCAGGCTGTGATTAATAAAGTGTTAGAGCGCAACAGCACAACTGCTGCTCGCGCCCGCCAGCCGCCCGCGCTCGGCACGGCCCTGCCGCCAGCCCGCTGTCCCCAGCACCTCGGGTGAGGTTTTATTTCCAAAACCCGTTTTTCAGAAATCAGCAAGTTTCCGAGCACAACGGAGATCTTTCCTGGGCCGGCCGCCGGGCATCCTGGCTGCTGCCGGGAGGGGAAAGCACGTCTGGTCCCCGGCGGGCGCTGCGCCCTGCCCTGCAGCCAGCAGGACGGTCCCAGGGGTCCACGGACGCGAGGTGGGGGTGACTGGGCACTGTCAGGGTCGGGGATCCCCAAACACCTGCTTTTCACCCCGGGATGAAGGTGCCTTTGCAGGAGCCGCGGTGGCCGGTGCCGGCCGGGCGCCTGGCTCCAGCAGCTGGGGATTTCCCGGGTCCGGGCTCACCTGGGATGGGGCCGCGTGGCCTCTCCCTTGGCCGGCGGGTTGTAAAACCCAATTGTATGCAACCACCCTGACCCACGCCGCGGCCGGCCTGCCCGGGCACCCTGCGGCTCGGCTGTGCGCCCGGCCGGGCTGGGAACGAGCTGGGGGGGAGATCAGGCTGTCCTGCGGGGCTGCCCACTGTCTGGCTCTGGCTGGTCCCAGTCCTGCACCTCTCAAGATGCAGCCTGAACCCCTGACCTGCAGGTCCCATCTCTGCTCCGAGTTTTGTGTGTTCTCAGCCCAAAGGCGCTTCCTCCCAGCCCCGCTGCAGCTGGGGCAGAGCCAGTGTGTCGGCCAGCATTGGGTGGGGGCTGCGGGCGCTGCAGCGATGCTGCACCCCAGCATGGGATCCATTGCCCCAATCCTCAGCGGGACTGCACCATCACTGCCAGTGAGTCCCAAGCGTGACCCGGGGCCCCGCGCGCACACACGCGCCCTTGCTGGCGCAGCCCAGAATGCCAGGAATGTTTTGTGGTGAGGCTGGAAAAAGGGTCATTCACTTACTGGATATTTCCCCCCCCCTGCTTCTTTTTGCTCTTTTCTTCGCCGTGTGTTGTGGGTTTGGCCGGGGGCCCGCAGCGGGCGCGGGTGTGCGCGCGCGTGTGTATGTGTGTGTGAGCAGGCATGTGATGAGCCGGGTGTGACGGGGCTGGTGAGGGCTGCGAAAGTGCTGAGCTGGTGTGAACTCGAGATCTCCATCTCCTCCTTTACAGCCCTTCCTGGAAGCGGCTGCGGGGAACGTCCCCGCCGGGTGCGGTACGTGGGCAGCTGTGCCCATCCCCACGGCGTCTGGGCGCCTCGTACTGGAGGAAGACCCCTTGCTGCTGCCCGGGGCTGCGAGGCCGAAGGCAGAAGGTAGCAGGGGGTGGGGGTGCTCAGTGCAAGTGCCCTGGGTGCTGGTGCCCTGCTGCGGGGGGGACGGGGCAATTCCCACCCACACTCCCCCATGCGAGGGGCCCACACCGATGGCGGGCGCCCGGCCGCTGTGCCGGGGCAGTGACTGGCACATGTGAGGCTCAGGAGAGGCGCTGGTCTCTCGTGGCAGCTTGGGCTGTGCCGATGCCATCCTGGCAGCGGCCGGCACGGCCCTTTGAGGGTCCCCAGCCCGGCTCTGCCGTGGTGAGCGGGGCCGGGGCTGGCACCGAGGCGCGAGGGCACCAGGTGTTGCCAGCAAAGCCGTCTCGCCTTGGGAATTTTTGCTTAATTTAATTTATTGCCAATTAACTCAAACTTCTCATCGCTGATTTGGGTATTGAGGAAGAAGAAAACATAAACAATTTAACAAACACTTCAGTAAACACCTTCCCCCACCCAACCCCAGGCTTGGCTTGAGGCCCCCCGGCTCCCCCGCATCTCGGCTGCCCCGTTCTCGCCGGGGGCTATGCTCACCCATCTTGGCTCCTTCGGTGGGTGACAGGGACAGGAGGTGGGTGCTGGCTGCGTGGTGGGTCCTGTCTGCCCCAGCTTTGCCCTGCGGGCCACGGTCTCACAGGTAGATGTACCCGCTCTGGCATGGATCACGTTAACTGGGTGCTCATGTGTGAACAGTTGGGTGTCATGTGTGAGCTAATTGCATGTTCATGCATGGCTTAATTGGGTGCTCATCTGCAAACCAAGTGTACAGTTGTGCATGTGCTGAGCGCGCGCTCGCGTGTGAATTAATCATGTGCTTGTGCACAGACTGATCGTGCACTCATGCGTGCGGGAGCAGCGTGCTCATGCATGAACTGCTGGTGCCTTCGTGCAGGGATTAACTGGGTGCTCGTGCATGAATTAACGGTCGTTCTTGTGTGGAGGGACTGTGGCTCCTGCAAAGGCTGCTGGGCTGATGCGGGAAGGATTTGGGTGCCCACGTGTGCCATCGGTATCTCCCGGGGCTTATGCCAGCGCAGCAGGGCCCTGTGCCAGGAAACCCTTTGGTCTCAACAGAGAAGGAGCAAGAGGGAAACTGAGGCACCGAGACATGGGGTCGCTGGTCAGGAAGATATCGAGATGCTCCCCAGGCGGGGAGGGACTGGCAGGGACCTGCTGGGGCCACCCGCCTTCGGCTGCTCGCCCTCCCCGCACCCAGCCCTGCCGGCACCCCCGACCCCAGCCGGCAGCTTGTCCCTTACCGCTGCTTTGGGGCAAAATGGGGCGTGTTGGCGGGTGAGCAGCCCACCCACCCTGCGCGTGGCAGCCGGACCCCATGGCAGGTCCGGGACCCTCCTGATGCCCCAGCTCAGCAGTGCCAACCCCACTGCCCCGTCCCCCTCCTGGGTCGTGTCCCCAGCCGTGTCCCTGGACCAGCCCGGGAGCAGGGATGTGCCGCTGCCCCCGGCTCTGCCCTTTGCCCCTTTCCAGCCTGCCCGGGCTGCGACCCGTCCCGCAGCCGTGTGATGCCAACACGCCGATTGGCACCGATCCCCATCCCGTCCCCCGAGGCCCAGCGAGAGCCTCCAAGTGGAGGCAGATGTCGGGTCAGAGCTGTGCCACGGCTTTGCCCGCGACGTTTCCCCTAGCCGGGTCCCTGGAGACCGTGCCGGGGCCGCGGCACCGAGCCCTGGGGCCGGTGGGAGCCGTTCACGGGTGCCTGGTCCGGTGGCATGGCTGGGGATGTCGCTGCCCTGGGGGGGGGTCCCTGCGCCGCTTCCCCTTCTCCACGGTGGGAGCGTGGGGCTCGGCGTGTCCTGCCCAGGGCCACACGCTGAGTCAGGAACAGACCAAGAATAGAGTCGGACGCCCTGACTCACGGCCTGCGTGCGAAGCGACGGGCAGCACTTCCCCAGCCAAGGGGAACCCTGCACCCCTGGCCCCCCCCAGTCTGTGTCAGCCCCTTCCCACCCCCCCAGAGTGAGGGAGAGGACCCGGGAGCACGGGTCGCTGCTCTGGTGCAGTGGCCCTGGCCCCCTCCAGAGCTGGGGGCTGCCACCACCGCCAGCTCTGTCCCTTGCTGCTGTCACCAGCCACAAGGAAGAGAAATCTGCCCGTCTGCAGGCAGGGAGTGGGTGGCCTTTCGCCACGGGACCCTCTCTCGGCCCTCTGCGGCGCATCCCCTGCCCACGCAGGGCACGGAGCCCCCCAACAGCCCTCGGTGCCTGCCGGGATGCCATGCCGAGGGGCTGGGAAAACCTTGGGGGAAGGTGTGCGGGGAAAAGCCAGACTACCCAGCCCCCCCTCTGATTGCAGCTCCCCTTGCACACGCGTGTGCACGCCGCACCCCCCGCCACACACGCCTGTGCATCAGACTGCAAGCGCGCACAGCCCCCTCCTGCACCCTGGCTTCCCAGGGCCCCCCATGGCCGCCCGTCTGTCCCCCGCCAGCTCCCAGCCAACCCCCCCTCTTCCTCCCGCCTCTCCAGGAGCGTTTTCCCGCAGTGTCTCCATTGATAAATCCGGAGCGTTGCCACGGAGATGCTGCAGTGGGGCGCAGCGGGGCGCAGCAGGGGTGCAGAACCGCCGAGGGGCCCACGCACACGGCGCTGGGCTGGGGGGGGCTGACTGGGTGCACTTGTGTGATTGCACACGTGTGTGGTTGCACACGTGTGTGGTTGCACATGTGTGTGCATGGCTGGTGCCAGCCAGGCAGCGGGCATGCCTGTGTGTGCAACGGCTGAGGTGTGGGTGTGAGCTGATCCTGTGCAGAGCGTGCATGGGTGGCCGGTTGTGCACATGCATGCTAGAACTGGCATGTGTGCCTTGTGCATGCACACGCGTGCAAAACTGAGTGCATGGGCTGCCTGCGCAGGGCTGTGGGGGCTCGGGGACCCCAGCCTGGGGCTGAGCAGGCAGACAGGGCCCCTGGCGCCGTCTGGTTCCTCTCCTGCAAAATTGCCCGGGGCCACCAGCTCCAGTGGGGAAACCGAGGCACAGGGACGGTGTGTGATTCATGCCGAAGCAGACAGTCACTTGGGGACAGGGAGGAGAGCTCACGCTGCCACCGCCTCTGACTGCTTGGTGCACAGCGGTGGGTCTGGCCGGCCCCACTGCACACATGCTCGCACACCCGCGTGCCCCTGGCGTGCCAGGGGCTGCATGCGGCAGTTCTCGCCATCGCGTTGCAGCGTGGGTGCGCACACGCGTGGTTCTGCAGGTGGGCGACCCCGTCTGCCCTGCAGCAGCCTCCCCGCAGGGATGTGGGTGTGTTCCTCTGTGTGTGCATGTTCCCGTGCACATGTGTTCCCGTGCATGCGTGTCCACGTGTGCGCATGGTCCCACGCTGGGTGCTGGGGCCCTCCCGGCTGCCACGGGGTGCTTGGGGGCCCGCCACCATTTTGTGACTGCACCGTGCAGGCAATGGGAACCCACTGGGGTGGCTGCAGGGGTCTGGTGACATGGAGGGGCTCAGGCTGGGCTCTGGCATGCGAGGGGAGCATGGGGGGGCCGAAGCTGGGCTCCGCGCCAGGGAAGCCCCAAGACCACCCACCACACCACCTCCGGCATGGCCGGGCGGCTGCAGACCCCCGGGCGCTCGCACTGCGACCACCCCCTGCACGGGGCTGGGGTGGGCGAGGGGAGCAGCGGGGGCTCGCACGGGCAGTGCCTGTGCCCAGACAGCTCCTGCGGCTTTGCTGGCACCCTCTGCCATGCCACCCACGGACGCTGCACTCGGGGAGGGGGGGGTGCTCGTGGGGAGCCCACGTCTGCGCTCTGCTGCGGCTGCATGTGTTTGACCCTGTGGACATGGGCAAGAGCCCGACGCTGCTGGCGCCCAAAGCCCCGAGCCATCCTGCGGCAGGATCGTGGGGTGCTGAGGGAGGTGCTGGGCGCCAGGATCAGCCCCGTTTGCAGCCAGGAACTGGGGGTGCCCTGGCCTGCCTCTCGCCGCAGAGTGGGGTCCCACCCACCAGCTGGGGGGGACACACACGTGGACAGGACCCCACGGCACGGCGTGGCACGGGGTTGCCGCTGAGCGCAGCCGGGGCACCGCGGGGCACACGCGTGGGCTGCGAAGGCACACGCGTGTGGTGCCGGGTGGGCAGGATCGGTGCTGTGCGTGTAGCGTGGCTGCCCTCTGCTGCCACCGCCACGGCAGTGCTCAGCACCCTCCGGCACCGCACGCCGCAGGCACCCATGGGCGCAGGGCCCGGGGGGGGCAGGCGGCCGCCCTGAGGGACGCAGGGCAGGACAGGCTGTCTGGGGACAGGGATGGCCACGCAGGATGGGGGACAACCTCAAAGAGCCGCGGCCAGGGCACCAGAGAGGCTGATGGAGCATCGCTCTCCTCCCCGCCAGCTCTCCGGGGGCTGCGCGGTGGGGAGCCGTGCCCAAGGGGTCGCAGACGGGCGGTGGCGGAGCTGCACGCTGGCGCCGGAAAGGGGGGGCCCGCTGCCCCCCCCCCCCGCTGCCGTGAGCACCGGGTCCCGCTGGCCTGGCTGAGCCCGGCCGCCCCCGCTGCCACCCGTGAGGAGCCGGGTGCTGCCAGGGCGCAGGCGGGGGCGTCGGAAAGCAGCCGCAACCCGCGTTCCCACCGCGCCTCGCAGCTCCCGTCAGGGCTGCTCGGCCAGATGTGGCTCAGCCCCAGCTCTGCCGAGCCCCCCCCCGCCCCGTCAGCTCATGGCAACCCGCTGTGGGGCTGGGCACAGTGCCCGGGCACCGCACCCCGGCACAGCCTCACCCACCCGTGGCCCCACGCCGGACGGGGCAGGGGTCTGGGCTTGCAAAAGCACCAGGGTGGGACAGGTTGCCTGGAGCCTCCCCGCGTGGCATCGGGGTGCCCTGTCCACGCTGCAGCTCATGGGTGCCGTGGTGCAGGCGTGGGTGCCATCTGGGCAGCTGCGTGGTGAGGCTGCAGTGGGCTGTGCACAGTGCATGCAAACGCCCCCCCACCCACCTCCCCTGCATGCCCACCCCGTGGGTGCCCTGGGGTGGGGGCTTGGCAGGTCCCCAGGAGCTCTGCAGAGCCTGGCCGCAGGCCTGCACACCCCCCCCCTGCTGCCAGGCCCCCCCCTCCGGCAGCACCCTGCCCACAGCGGTCCCTGCGCGGCGCTGGGGGGGCTGAGTGCAAGAGCCGTGGGTGTTAAAACAGGAACCGCGGCCCCCGCTTCCTGGATCTCGCTGCTTTTTTTTTTTTTTTTCCAAAACACAAATGGGGGGCAGGGAGGGGGGGTTGAACAGAGGCCGGGCAGCGGCCAGTCCCCTCAGCCCCCAGGGCTGGCCCCAGCGGGGAGGGGGCCCAGCCGCAGCCCCCACCACCCGCCTCACACCTAGCCCCATGGCCACAGATTCCCCCCCCCTCCACGGCGGGGCACAGAGCCTGGGTTGGACCCCCCCCGGTGCCCAGGGCCAGCAGGTCAGGGTGGCTCACGTGTCCTGGAGATGCTCGTTCCACATTTGGGCAAACCGTGACCTCCCTGGGCAGGGCAGCCGGGGAGTGCCTGTCCTGGGGTGCTGCTGGGCATCTCCGGTGCCCAAAGGGTCCTCCTCTGCCTCCCTGGCGCCCAGCACCCTGCCCTCACCTGGGCCGGGGAAGGGGGGTGCTACCAAAGCACCTTTGGGTGCACGAGCAAGCCGAAAGCCGGGGGGAGAGGGGCAGAGCTCCACTTGCAGCACCGGCTGCGTCAGCACGTGCCGTGCCAGCGGTCACCGGTGATGGGGCTGGGGCTGTGCCAGGCGTCCTGGGGTCAGCAAGGGGCTGGGGGCCAGCCCCACGCCAGCCCCACGCTTGCTCAAGCCGCGGTGACGACAAACACGGGGGGCCAACGCTCCGGGCTCTGCCCCATGGTGCTGAGGCCAGGCATGACTCATCACACCGCTGCTTTCGCTGCCCGCTCTCCTGGCGCGAGGGCTGGCCGGGCAGGGCGAGGGCAGACCCTCTGCCGACGGCAGGGCGCAGGTCGGGGGGGCACCAGCAGGGAGCCCCGCTTTTCAACTTTGCCACGCACTGGAACGGGGCAGAGGGGCACTGGGAGAGGCGAGAGCCCCGAGGGCGTTCGCACCCCTGCTCCCAGCTGTACCGTACACCCCCTGTCCCAGCTGTACCTCCCCCCCCCATCCCAGCTGCACACTCCTGCCCGCAGCCCCCCTCAGCCCTTAGGAGGGGTCTGGTTTGGATTGGCCCCATCCTGCAGAGTTGGGTGGAATTCAGCGGGGCTGGCGGAGATGCTTCCACGTGTCCCCCCCCAGACGCCAGCTCCCAGCAGCCCGTGTCCCCCCCCCGCGCCAGCTCCCTAGTTGTGGTGCCCCGCTTTGTCCGTGGAGCTGCCTGCGCTGAACAATAGCGGTCCTGTCCCCCCCCCTGGCAGCCCCCACCCCACGCCAGCATCCTGCAAGGCTCCCTCCCAGCCACGTAGGAACAAGGGGCTGCGAGGGGCTGGGCAAGAGCAGGGGAGGAGGCTGCAGAAATGCTGTTAAAAATTAAATATCTCCCCCTTCCCCGCACCCCCGCCCCGTGCAGCTGGGATGAGATTACCCAGCAGCTGGGAGGGAATTAAGCAGCATCACTTGTGCTTGTTTGCTGGGCTTTTAAAGCAGCGGGGAGGGGGCTGCAGCCCTGGGAAGGGCTGGTTTCTGTCCTCGGTGATTCTTGGTGGTCCCTGCTGCTCTTGGGGGTGTTGGGGCTGGGGTAGTGCTGGCCTGCGGCTCGGTCCCATCCTCCATCTCGCTGCATTGGGAAGCAGGTCACGTCCAGCTCCCAGCACGGCAGCAATGCCAGGGGAGAGCTTGGCTTTCTGGGGCAGCACTGGGCTGTTTAATTAGCAGCTGGCTGTGGCTTTCCAGTGCTTTCGGGGCTCGTGGCAGCCTGAGGTTGGGGGGGGGGAGAGGGAGGATTTCCAGCACAGAGCGGGGTTATGTGCTGGTATGTGCTGGTACCATCCCTGGGTTGTGGCAGTGGGGAGCTCAGCACGGGGTGCTGCAGCCCCTTGCTCCCCTTCAACTCACTCTGACAAGAGGGCAATAGTGCCCGTCTCCTCCCTGGCTGCTCTTGGGGCAGCATGCGGGGAGGGCTGGGGGGGGCAGGAAGGGGGTCCTGTGCAGGTTTGCCTGAGGGAGTGGACTGGGGTGGCCCTGGGGGTGGCAGGATGCTGGGATGGGCATCGTTGCTCCTTGCAGAAGCGTGAGGCCGGTGGGATGCTGGGTGTCGTGGCTGCTCCGGCAAGGGCATCGCTGTGCCCCATGGAGGGGCTGGGGGTGAGCTCAGACCCACGCTGCGGTCCTGGGGCCCTATTGCGAGACCCCAGCCCCATTATCCGCCTGCGTGAGAATGCCCCCACCTTGCCCGCGAGGAAGGCAGGGAGGGCAGGCCCTGGGGATGGAGCCTTGGAAAGAGCCTCCCCCCGCCAGGCGCCAGCGGCGGGGAGCACGGCTGCACCAGACGCTGGCTTTAGCACCAAGGTAATGGCTCAGCAGGGCGAGGGGACGCAGGCGGGCGAGGGGCATGCCAGGGCTGCGTATCGGTTCACCCACGGACCCCTCCGTCGTGCCTCATGTGGGGCAGCCCCCTGCCCTGCTGCAGGGAGGGGAGAGGTTCCCCTCCTGCTCTGGGGCTGGTTGGCAGCCCGCAGCGCTGGCACAAATTTAGGGTGAAGCAGGATGGGGCTGTAACTGCAAAGACAAAGGATGCTGGGGGCTGCTGAGCTCCCCCAAAAAGCTCCTTGCTCCCGAAATCGCTCCCCCAGCCTGGGGTGGCCGTGCTGGGCTGGCACCAGCCCATGCAATGCCAGAATCCGGCCTTTCCCTGCAAACACACGGCTCCCCAGGCAGGCGTGGTGCTCCTGGAGGCAGAGACGTTGCCTCTACCTGCCTTCATTCAGATCAGCTTGTGGGGGAGAGCGGGGGAACTTTCCCGACTCGTTTCCCCACCTTAAGGGGGGGGGGGGGAAGAGAAGGAGTCGCATGACTTGGAGCTTCACGAGAGGCAGCGCGGGGAGAAAGTGACCCAGACGGCCAAGAATCTGCTCTGCTGTCGTTTCTCATTCCTCCTCTGCAGCGCAGAGGGCTCGGGGAGAGGTTGGGTTACAGCCTGGCCGCTGTTGCCGGCGGAGTGAGGAGGCACCGAAGGGGGACGGTGCAGGATGAGCTCATGCGAGGGCGCGGGAACCTTCTGGGCAGGCAGAAACGTTGATGCTGCAGTTCAGGGGTTTCTGCAATCGTGGCTGTTCCCGCAGAATCCCGGCTCGCTCCGCTGCGCCGCTCCTTGTGTCGATAGCAATAAAGCCGCCCAGGAGGGGTTTGCGCTTCTCTGCGGATCTCAAGGTGATTTACATTCCCTTGCCTTAGCAGGCAGAGGAATGGCAGCGCACAGTGACTTGCAGACGAGCAAAGAGGGAGGGAGGGGGGACACCAGTGTCCTGGGGAGCCCTGGGGCCCTTGTGCACGGAGCTGGACCAAAGGCCACCCTGCACGGGCTTGAGGGGCTACGAGATCACCAGCCCCACTGCAAATCGTGGCAGCAAACACCAGTGTGCTGGCAGTGCCACGCGGTCCCTGTGATGTGAGCGAGTGCGTGGAGGCGGCCAAGGAAAAGCTCCGATTTCCTCCGGCACCCAGGCTGGCTCACCTCGGTGTGTATTTCACCCCTTGTTGGGGAGAGATACTGTGTTCCTGGCAGTTTTTTCCCCTGCAGACTGTGGATAAAAATCTTCCTGCATCGCCAGCCCTCTGTCCTGCAAGGTCACTCGGTGTTTGCACAGTGGAAGTTTGTTTATTGTGTCCTTGGGTAGCATCTCCTGACCTTAAGAACTCCTATGCTGCAAATACTCTTAGATGATGATTAATGAGAGCTTATATAACCAAGATGAGTCCTTAATACAGCTGGTAGGTTGACAGGAGTGAAGGTGGGAGAAAGAAACACACGTCTCTCTGCTGCTGCTTTTTCCACACCAGAAGTAGCTGCGTTTTGCACAGGGGGACCCTGGCAGACACAGATGCACGGGAGGGGAGAACCCACCTACAGAGCCTGGCGGGGCCTTGCTAGAAGGGGCAGCAGCCGGGGCAGACCCCCACCGGGGTTTTCTGAGCAGCCCGGGATCCTGTGGGTGCAAGCAGCCGCTGCTGCTGCACCAAACCAAGTCTCCCACGGCACAGCCGAGCTCTCCAGCACAGCAGAGCCAGGAGGTGAAAGGTTTTATGCCAGTAAAGCATCGCTACGTAACCAGCAGCTGTAACGTCAGCGCTGATGCCTGCAAGCTGGTAATGCTAGAAGAGAAGGGCACAAATCCCATGGCAAATGCCAGACCGTGGCTCATGGGGGTTGACGAGGCTGTTGCCGGAGCCGCGGTGTGCCGCGGAGCAGCTGGCCTCTGGTGACGGCAGCCTGCAGAGGGGAGCATGGCCACGGCACGGAGGTGTGGGCTCTGCAGAAAGCCTGGCCTCTTCCAGATGTTCCTGAACGTCCTAAAGGGGAGCCGAAAACTGCAGCCACCGCAGAAGCAAATGACAGGAGCTGGTGCGCTTCAGCCCTCCAAAAGCCCAGGGATACAGTTAAAGGAGGCTGAGCTGTGCTCTTTGCAGGCCCCTGAGATGATGGCTGATCCCAGCATGGAGCTGTTAATAGCACAAGATTTGATCTGCCCTTCCAGCTAGGACAGCAAAACCAACCGCTCGGAGCGAAGTGCAAATCCCTGCCTCTGTGCTGGTGTCAGACCCCAAAGCCCGTTTGCTTTGCAGGGTGTAATGTGTCAGCCAAACGTCCCCAATACGCATCTCGGGACAGAGGCAGGGCCGGGGGTAGGTGGGCACCGTCTTGGCTGTGTGGGTGGTCACGCTGTGGACGGATCCTCAACACGGGTGAATGGGAGCACGACTCGGGGAGACAGGGCACAGGCCTTGCTGCTGTGTGCCCCAAAAGAGGTCTTGCAATTTTTTAGGTGTGATAGCAGCACTTGTGTTCAGGTGTTTCTAAATTTCGGCTCTATTTGGGCAGGTATTGATGGTGTGACAACAGAGGATTTAGTTTTCCATAATCTGGCTGAGAAGCACAGCATCAGTCCCTGATAAAACTGCTTCTTAGAGCCAAGCCATTTACATTGTTGCCTTGGTTACCACATGCTATTTTCACCATCTTCCTAACCTCAACCGGGGTGCACAGGCATCCCCAGCCCTGCATCCCCTCTCCGGAGGCACGGAGCGTTGTGCCAGGGCTTTGTCCCAAGACTGGGCTTTCGTGGTCCAGGGGTGCTGCGTTCTGGGCTTTGGTTCTCACCGTCCTTGCCAGGGTCAGCTCTCCCGGCCCTGCTCCCCCAAGCTGGTCAAGGTCCTGCTCTTGTCCCTTCCTCCTCCCAGGCCATCGGAACAAGTTCTGCCCTTCGGGAGACCTTTCTGAAGGAGCTGCTGGGGCTGATCGCTCCGAGCTGGGCTCTTCCTCCTCTCAACCCTGGCAGCTCTTGGAGGCGTAGCCCCTCGGCATGGGGTCTGCCTTCCCCATCACCAGCTCCAAACTGGTGAGCTACAGATGAGCAGCAGCCAGGGCTGTACCTCTCGCAGGCGATGCTTTCTGCATCTCTGCAGTGCTGCTGCTTCCCGGCTCACGGATCCCTGTCTGCAGCCTGTCCTTCTGCTTCGTGCAGGTACCTACCCCCGTGTGAAGTGAGTGCTGCTCTAAAACAAGGTGAGACCACTCCGTACCCAGGTCTGGGTTCATTCGTTGCTGGTGTAAGCGACAGGGGTGGAGTGATGGAGAACCGGGGTCCTGGGGACGAGGTGGTCACTCATTGCAAGGGGATGGTCAGAGATGATGGGAAGATGCGCAAAATGGAGATAAAGCTGGGAACGGCAGAGGCTCAGCTCTCACTGGGGTGGATTGGGAACTGAACTCATTTCCACATACTCAGGTTTGGGTATCCCCACGCTGCCATACGCCCCCCTCCCTGCCACTGCCTTACGGCAACATGTGCCAACCCAGATTTCATACAGCTTTTTGCAAGCCTTGCTGTGGATCTGATCCCTTCGCTCATTGTGGCTTTGTCCTACAACTTGGTAAATCCTGGTCACAGTAACTCACAGAGGAAAATGCAGCAGCAACGCTTCTTGCCATGGCAACGGTATGATTGCGTCAGGGCTTTTTTTTTCAAACTGCAAAGCTGGATAAGCAGCTCCCTCAGGGAAAGTAGTAAGAGAAAAGGGAATATTTTTTTTTCCTGTGGGCTTTGGGACTGCCAGTTCTCAAATTCAGAACCAGCTCAGTATTTCACTCCTTGCTTCTGGCTCCAAGGCTGACAATGAGACCGTGCATGGTCAAGCAGGGCAGACTCGCTGGAGACAGAGAGGGTCAGGGGAGAGACCCTCCCGTGCAGGGAACGGCTCTGTGTGCTTTTCCCGTGCCGTGGAAGCCTCTCAGCTTCGTGGCGTAGGCTGACCTTGCAGGGAGATCAGGAAGGGGCAGTAGGTTTGGTGAGGGATGGGATGGAGGCCTGGGGGGACCCCTGGTTCAGTCCAGCCTCACACTCCCTCTTTCCCTGCAATCCCAGCAAAAACAAAGGGAGAGGAGGCGGCTCTTCCGCCGGCGTGGTTTGTGCTGGCGGGTTCTGTGGCAGCAGCTGGGCAGCCGTGCTCGCCCCCGCCGCCCCTTCCAGCTGCGCCTCTGCTGCCGTGTTTGCAGGAAGGGTGGTCCCGGGCGCTTTGCTTAGGCTCGGGGGGGAGCAACACGATGCCGGAGCACAGAGCAAATGTGGGCTACGTGGATGTTTTTGTTCCCTCTCCAGTCCTGCTGTCACGGAGCCTGTGTAAGCCACAGGCCCTGAGAGCAGACCACGGGACAACCAGCGCTGTTGCAAGGCACTTGGGTGCCCGTCCGCCCCTGCCCACTGCTCCTTCCCAGCCCCGCTCTTCCCTCAATTCCTGCTGGGAGCTCCTCTCCCCAGCCCTTGCCCCAGGCGACAGCACCCGAAGGAGCACAGGGCTGCTCTGGGGTTTGGAAACCTCATCAGAGCGGTGCTCGGGGTGGATGCCTCTGCTCGGCCCTTGGCTCCCAGCTCAGTCTCCCGAGCAGGTGCCAAGGCTGCCGAGCAGGTTTGGACTCGGCTGCTGCGTGGCTCTGGGCAAACGCCAAACTGCTCTGTGCCATGGAAAAGGGCCGTGAGTGCAGGAGACGGGAGAAAGGTCCCTACAAACACAGGCAGTAAGTGTTGCTCAGTGGGGACCCCCCGCCAAAGAAATCCACAGCGCTGCGGGAGGGGGCAGAATGCATCCGAGGCAAAACCCCCTTGGAGGCAGGAGAAGCTTGTATAGCTCTGGGAACCGTGATGAAGGCAAGGGCAGGAGGGCAGGCGTTTATCACATCTCACCGTATCGGTGCTCCCTGAACATATTTCGATGTGGCACTGAATGCTGATGTGCTGCTGGAAGGGGGACTCAGGAAATAAGTATTTTCACTTATATGATGTTTGGTACCATAGTCTCTGTCACTGGAGGTTTTAAAAAATGGGTGAGAAAAACATCTAGCAGGCATGGGGTTGCTTGATTCAGCAAGATGATCCCTGAGATACCTCCAGCCTCTTGTGATTTACAATTTAACAATGATTGCGCACTGCAGCCTACGTGTATGAAGACACAGGCTCCGCCTTGAAGAGCGCGCAGTTCAAGATGGCTATTTGTGGTCCTTGACGAAGCGCCAGCGCTTTCACCATATTAGGTCACTGCAGCCACAGTCCCTGCTCACAGACAGCTACAGGTGATTGAAAATGGGCTTCGGCCAGAGAAAACAAACAGTGATGCTCACTCTAAAACTCGTGTGGGGGTATTCGGGCGTCTGGCAGGAACGGTGTGAAGTTAACTCTACATGCTCTTTCCTGGGCATCGAGCGCTTTGGGACCCTCTGGCCAGGGGCTGTGTTGGTGCCAGCCACTGCTGCAGGAAGGTTTGCTCTAGTGACATAAATCACGCACATTATGTTTCATTGCTTAATTAACTGCCCTAACAACCTGTGAAATCTGCCAGGTGAGTTACCTGCTGGGCTACTCCCCAGCGCTGGAGTCAGCCACAGCCCCATGATACGTGTTGAGATGTCACCCTACTGAGTCCGTCCCAGAGCCCCTCAGGCAGCGCAGGAACCCCCTGCCTGCGTCGGGCAGGTGGAGCGGGGCTGCTGCAGCTGCCTGCTTGCAGGCTGAAGGGACAAACGCAGCGTCTACTGCCCTGGATCGGGCAGGGAGGAACAAGCAGATCTGGAACACGCAAAACCTCCTGAGAGCCGCAGAACTGGGACAGGAGCGGAGGCAGCATGGGCGATCTTGACTCAGCCTGGCTCTCACCTCGTTTCACAGGACGACTCCGTCGGTGTCAAAGGAAAGGCATAAACGCGCACCCAAGTGAGACTGAAATCATGCTTTTGGGGACAAGTCTGGGCAGAGCTGCAATTGCCATTCACTGTCACAGGAGCTACACTGGTCCCTTCATCTTGCTGGGACTAAAATTCCCCTGAAGCAGCAGGGGAAGGTTAACAGTGCTATTTTCAAAACACCCAACCTGCACTGGCTTTGCATGAGGAGTTAAAAAAACAATTAAAAACTGTTTGTCCCTTAACGATTGCAGTACCAAGGGTCTCTGGAACAGGCTGGCAGCGCAGCACTGCTCCTCCCCTCCAGCATCCCAGGGTGACCGTCCTTGCTATTGCTTGCACCGCTTGGAAAATGGCTCCGTGCATCAAGGTCACTTTATCCGCCCTCATCGTGGACCAGAAATGCTCACGTTAATGAGTCTCTAATTTAATCAAAATGCGGGGGACGCAAGCTCAGGGTTGGGCTTTTTCCCTCTTGAAGGGCAAAAATTGATTTGCAGTCTCCAACGGCAGACAAGCCTCCTCGCTCCTCCGGGCCGTGACCGGTGTGCACTGATGGACCACGCAGCCCCATGCAAAATTAGGTAGAATTAAAAAATAACCGAGGCTTATTCAATAATTCAAACCCAGAGTTTAAAATTGAAATACCCTCCTCAAATCAGGAAACAGTTTTTTCATTTGCATAAAATATTGTACTACTTTATCCTTCTATTCACAGTTTCATCCTGTTTTTAACTATTACTCTAATATTTTCTGTGCCAAACCTTTTCTTCTCCTTTTACTGCAAAACATATCAGATACACTTAATTATATATATATAAAATGTATATTATTATTATTCGGTGTTGTTAATTTGCTCTCAGGACTGGAAAGTTAGTAAGTTTTTTCACGGTAAGAAAATAATAATCATATTAGATTGGTACCTCATCAGTATTGGGTTTTTTATATGCTTCTGAGCACTTTGGTGGCAGCTGGCAGCGCGAGGCTGCAGTGTGCTGTCCCTGCCGGCCCTGTATGCTTTGCAAAACTGCCGCTGCTGTAGCACCCTAACACAAAACCCGCAGGCAGCATGCTGTTGTGAGAGCCACGCTGAGGAGTAACGAAACACCTATTTTTCTGTGTACAGCTGCTGAGATTCAGGCAGAGTGCAATACTGAGATTCCTCTGTATTTCATAATTACTATACACACTTGTGCACAAAACAAGCCTTTTCCTGTAGACCCCAAAAGGTATAACAACAAATCACAGAGGAAAAGCCCAACTTCCTTACTCTTCAAGGCAGAGAATGGGTACTCGCTGGTTTTTACAGAACAATAGTGGGCAGAAGACTTTGCATTTCACTGTGGTTTCTTCTTACTCTGTCTCAGCTCTCAGTTAGGAAATCAATCGCATTATCTGCGAACAAACAGCACTGATTTAAATAACTCCAGTGTTATTATTCTGCACAACCCTGTTCTGACCAGGAATGCTCTGAGCACTGTAGAGGTGACTGGAGGGAAGGAGAGAGGGCAGGGGGTGTGTGTGTGCGGGTGTGCAGGTGTGTGCGCACACTCCTCCTGCTGCAAACTGCAAAGGAAATTACCAAGTAGTTTCTCTGAGGCAGAGCTGATGTGGCCCGGTCCTGCCTCCAGGCAGCGGGACAGATGAGGCGACCTCCAAAGACCCGTCCTTGCCTCCTTCCACCCTTTCTTCAGCTCTTCTCTGCACACCGTTTTCCTCCTGTGCACCTCTTCCTCGCAGACGTTTTAAAATACTGTTCTGCATTTTCTAGACAAGACTGTAGTTATTGTGTGAAAAACTGACAAATTTTATTTTGGGGGCTTTTTAAACCAACATAGTCCCTTGCAGAGACATGTGTTTATCTTTGCCAGAGAGTTTCCTCTTTCAATAAGGAAGTTTTAAACACTGAAGACATTCTTACCTTAGAAAAACCCCAGGCTGGGCTTTTAAACATTTCAACAGAAAATGGGCTGAGCAAAGTCCTTTTATTATTATTTTTTAAACAAAACCATTTATGCTTTGGAACCAGCGATGGGGCTGCTTTTTGCATTCATTGTGCCGTGCTCTCCGAAGCATGTGTGGGGGTGTGGAGGCACCAGCACAACACTTCAAAGGAAGAGGCTGCCGCGCTGTCGGGATTATTCACCCTGCGCTGCCACAGGAGACGGGAAAGGCGGAACTGCTGCCTAACCCTGCGGGGCAGGGAGAGGAGGGCGGCCTCCCCGGGAGGCTCTGCCGGCTCTGGGGGCAGCGGGTTTGCCGGGGAGTGCCAAGGCTGTGCGTGCCTGGGGGTGACGAAGACGGGACTCTGGGTCTGCCAGGGACAAGAGGACCTACCGCCATGCCATCAAGCCACGCTCTGGTAGCGAATGCCGAGGCCTAGGGAGACGTGGGGACAGCCAGGGCCTCTGCAGGCTGCGGGGCTCCGGGCCCTGATGCGCCCGGGGACAGGCCGCTCCTCACAGCCTCCCTCAGAGACGGGGAGAGAGGAGGCGGCAGGGCCCTGAAGGGCGAGCAGGCCGCACCTGGCGGGGGCTCGCAGGGCGACGGAGCGGGCCTGCCCGGTGCGGGTGGCATATAGCCGGAGGACGGCCTGGGAGGAACGGGGAAGCTGAGGCCCGGGGCCGGCGGCGGGCAGCGCTCGCTACCCAAGATGGCGGCGGCCCCCTCAGGCGGCCCCTTTGTCTGCAGCAGCCGCCGCATTGCCGAGAAGGGCGCGAAACTGGGGCAGCGCGGCCACGCCTCCCCGGGCGGGCCGGTCGCCAGGGAGGGCGGGGCGAGGGCCGCCCCCAGCCAATCAGCTGCCTCCACTTCCTTTCTTCTCACAGGGGCTCTCCCGGCCAACGGTCTCCGCGCTCCCAACCAATCCGCGCCGCCCTCCGCGCCCCGCCCCCACGCGAGAGGAGGGGGCGGGGGGGTAATGCAGCGTTTTTGTTTTCGCTCCCTCCTCCCCTCGCCCCCCGTCGTGGCTCATGAATATTAACAATATCCAGCCCAATCAGGTGGTGCAGCGGCGGCGGCGCTTTGGTGACACCAGTCGCCCCGCCTTGCACCGGGGTTAATCTGCATATTCATAAGGTGGGCGGGACACAGCGCGGGCGTTTATAAGCCGCCGCCCCGCCAGCCTCAGCGTACATCGCGCTGAAGCTTTGAAGTGCTGTGTGGACCCCGCACCTCCAGGGCACCGGTAAGGCGCCCGCCGCCGTGGGCGGGCTGCGGCCGGGCTGGGCCGGGGAGGCTCGGAGCGCCAGAGCTTGAGAAAATGTGTCTTAGGAACGGAGGGCTTGCTTCCTTGGGGAGTCCCGAACGGGATGCCCGTCTCGCGGCAGGGATTGCGGGGAGGCCGGCGGGTGCTGTCCCGGTTGTCTGCCGTGTGTGTGGGGGAAGGGTCCAGGGGAGGGGTGAAATGCGCCCTCGGAAACAAAATGGCGACGAGCCTCGACCGTGCAAAATGGCGGCGGGCGGGAGGAGGGGCGTCGGACTGCGCCTGCGCCAAGTGGGCGGGCCGTGAGGGAGGGGCGGGGGGTCCTTTGCCGGGCGGGGGTCGGCGCCGCGGGGCGCGCATGCGCCCTGGCCCCCCCCCCGCGGTGTGTGTGTGAGGGCAACCGGGGCCGCGGCCCGGTGAGCCGGCGGTACCGTGAGTCCCCACCGGCCGGCGGGGCCTGCGGAGGGAGCGTGTCGGGGCTCGAGCTCCTGGGAGGCGGCCTCCAGAACCTGCCCGTGCCCCGGCGGCGTGTGTGGCCGGGGCCTCTCTGCTGGCGTCCCGCTGCGGGCCTTGGTCCCCGGGTCCCCGTCTGCGGCTCCGCTTCCCCCGGGAAGGCGCTTGGTCTGGAGCCAGCTTATAGGGTACTCCTCTGTAACACAAGGCACTAGTTCACTGGAGTTTGAGGGTATGCGTCGTGCAAGAACGTGAGATTATTGGTCAGGTTATAACCACTTTAATCTTTCAGACGTTGTGGGAGTATGTTTTTGAGAAACTGACTTGGGATATATTGACTTTGCAGGTCAGAATGGCATCAGATGAGGGAAAACTCTTTGTCGGTGGACTGAGTTTTGACACCAATGAGCAGTCATTGGAACAAGTTTTCTCTAAATATGGACAAATTTCTGAAGGTAAGATTGCAGTACCAAGCTGTGATGATTTCCCTAATTTTGTTAGATTGCACAGGTGCTGATGCAGTTGTTGTTCTTCCCCCTCTTTATAGTCGTTGTGGTGAAAGACAGAGAGACTCAGAGATCCAGAGGTTTTGGCTTTGTTACTTTTGAAAACATAGATGATGCTAAAGATGCAATGATGGCCATGAATGGAAAGGTAAGGAGGCTTTGGAGCAGCTTCTTTATTTCCTAAACCATAGTAAGAGAACTGTGAAAGATGTGTCTGTTCAGTGCTGTGTAGAAAAACGGATAAATACTAGTGTCTTTAAAACCTAGAAATTGCATAAACAATAAAGAATATAAATTGCTAAAGTTTTGTGACTTAACTTACGTGTCTGAAAAATAGTCACACTTCACAAGAATACGTGTATATACTGCTTGAATATCAATTTACTTCTGTAGTTGGCTTAGATTTGACATGAAATAAAACCTACCTGTAAAAACAAGCAAGTTCTCATACTGCCTAGCTGACAATGAAGGTGCGTAACTCATTGGATATGTGCTTTGCTGTTTAAATATCAAGTTGGTTTATTGCTTTCTGTTTGTTAGTCTGTAGACGGACGTCAGATCAGAGTTGATCAGGCTGGAAAATCATCAGAGAACAGATCTCGTGGCTACAGAGGGGGGTCTTCTGGGGGCAGAGGCTTTTTCCGTGGCAGCAGAGGTCGGGGCCGTGGCTTCTCTAGAGGTAAGTGTGCATGAATGACTTGCAGTGCCTGAAGCGGTAATGGCATTTGTCAGAATGCTTAAAAAAACCCCATGATCTGGTGTCTGTTCAAGGAGGTGGAGACAGAGGCTATGGCGGAAGCAGATTTGATTCCAGAAGTGGAGGATATAATGGCTCCAGAGACTACTATAATAGCAGGTAAAGTCATTAAAACCACTGGTGGGTTGTTGCGAAGCTCCTTAAGCCTGTTGCCTGTTTGACAAAAATGTCAGCAGGCTCCAGAAACAGTTGAGCAAATATAAAGCACCTGAATGTTTTTAACAGCAGGAGTCAAGGTGGCTATGGTGACAGGTCTTCAGGAGGATCCTACAGAGACAGCTATGACAGTTACGGTAAGTCTTGGTTCAAATGGGAATGATGAGTACGTATGCTGTAGGAACTCTCTAAACCTTCTGACCCTGTACTTGAGTCTGGAAATACTGTAAGGCTCAGTTGGACTGTACCACTATTTCTGTTCTTGCCCGTAAGAACCAATCTGCCAGGCTTTGGACGTGGTTGTGCCGTTTAAATTTCTAATTTGTAATGCATGTGTAGGAGTTGCTTGGATCTAAGGCAAAGCAAGTTTTTAAAATACATTCCTCGAGCTTGAGACTAAGACAAAACTCGGATGCCCTAACAAACTTTAATCAAGGGTGGGGGAGTTCTCTTATGGTGTAGCGAACTAGCACTAGCTTCTGAAATAATGCAAGGGAGTAAAATGCTGGAACTTGTCTATGCTTCAGTGCCTTTACAATTGTGCCTGCTTCTTGTCCTCAGCTACACACAACGAGTAAAAATCCTTCCTGACTCAAGATCGTCCTTCCAATGGCTGTATTTATAAAGATTTTTGGAGCTTCGCTGAAATCGTTATTGTGTAGTACATCTACTTGTATTTTCACTTTTGTAGTATTATCAGTTCTAATCTTGTCAAACACAGCCTGACAGCTTCTGATATAAGATGGTCTGATTAGACTTTTCTTTAAGAAAGCTCTGCTTTCAAGTGTTTTTAATCTTTTTTGAAAGCACTTCAGATTTTATTTTATCCTTCATGATGAGCCAAGGTGTTTTTTTTTAAAGTTGTGAAGTTGGGGCCCCAATTCAGTTTCTTTTGAGATAGAAAGGACCTTTAATTCAATGTTCACTGGAAGCTGAACAAGCTGTGGACTTTTTTTTTAAGTGCATTACCTTCGTCTTTTGTAACATTCCTTTAGTGTAGCAAGGTAGGAATGCAGCCTGGGTACAAATTGGAAGGCAAACCACCTTGATATATCTAAAGAGAAACTTGCTTGTATGTTCAACCTGCATAACGGTATTTTTACTGTTGTAATGATGTAAATTACCCAGAAATAGACTTGCAAACTTACCATAAAAGAGGTTCTTGAAAATGTTTATTTATATTGTCCTTTTTTACTGGAAGAAATATGCATATTCCATTGATATTGTATTTGAAGTGGTAAAGGATTCTTGTATACAGTTTTCTTTGGCTTTACGAAGCCTATTAAAAGACCGTCTGAAATGAACTCTGCTCCTGACATTTACATTTCATTGCACAACACAATCCTTGAAGATGAAGAACAGTTTAAGTAATAGAGGATGCCAGAGGAAAGGAGAAGACTAGTGATAGTGTAAGAGCAAGCCAGATTTATTGACCAGTTGCTAGAATTTAATCTTAATCAGTCTTGACATGTGAATTCGTCAGCATACTTTTCACATAAGAATAGTCAAACTTGTCTAGAGGCAGAGGACTGAAAGTACATACTTTAGGATGTTCTAGTACTCAAAGCTGAAGTCAGAAGTCGAGGGAACGCTAGTGTTAGGTAGGATAATCGATGTTTCCTTAAAATACTGAAATAGCCTACATTGAAAAGCTGTAGTGAAGAATCAGTCAGTCCTTTAGTAACTGGACTAGTTACTAGCTTGACAAGTGTTCAATGGTAGGTAAATTGCCGTAATTAGCTAGCTTTGTCATTGCCTTACAAGTTCTAAGAATTCTTTGCTAGCATATGGAAACTGCAGTGTCCTTGGAGAAAAGAAGTGTTGTGCCTCCAACAGAAACCTCTGAGACGAAAGCTGCTCTCTTGGCTAGTTCATATGTGGAAATAGTCCTGTAATTCGAGGTAACTCCTTTTGCTCATGTCCGCATCCTTCCTCTTGTTGAGAGCTCATTTGAAAGTCTAATGTACCTGTGAAATATTCCTTTGACAATTTTGGTCAACTGATGGAAAAATTTTAACCCATGCCGTATGCAACCTTTGGCTTGTGGCACAACTTCAGTTCCACAGATCAGAGTTGGGCATGCAGTCATGTCTTGCTAGTAGGTATGGAAGCAAGATGGGAAACGAATTCCCTGACTTGATATGTGTTCATCTATTGAGAATCTTCCTAGACTTCATTAAGTTGCTCACTTTAATTGTAGCTTTCTTTGCCATCCTACTTGTTGCCATTAACTTTTTCCCATAGCCCACACTTCCTAAGCAGCCATGTCAAAGTGGTTAACTCTCTGCTTAGGGATCAAATGATACATTGGCTGGCATATCAAAGGCATCAGCCAGCCCTGGAACAGTTTTCCCAGACTGTGCTTCTGTGATGTGATGGGTTCAGCGAATGGCTTGTGAAACCCTCGTATATGATGTGACTTGTGTTGGGGGAGGTGGGTGGCAATGTAAAGTCTCTGTTTGATATTTTTATTAATGCATCTTTGCTTTGGCAGGCTGAAGAGAAGATGGACACTCGACGTGGAAGCTGAGTGGGGATTCTGAGGAAGGAGAGCACTCGTTCCAAGGAAGCAGGACCAAGACAGGAGTTTGCCAACCAGGTAACGTCTCAGTCTGCCTCCTTACCCCCATAGCTTTTCCTGAACCAAAAGGTTTGGCTCTGTTACTGTTTCCCAGTACTATTCTCTTAAGTGGTAAAGTCTGACCAGTAGTTTCTAGGTCAAAATTCCCGTAGGCTTTCTCTGCCTTTAAATTCACTGTCTTAATTTTATTTCAGCAATGAAATGCATCAGAGAAGACCAAGAAGGACAGCCATTGACTGGAGTGGTGGAGATGAAGAGCTTTGAGCAGTGTTGTTACTGATTTTTATATAGGTCAATTGAACAAGGAAATAAGTCAAATTAAGCTAGAATAAAATACTGGAATGTGGAAAAAAAAAATGAATCTCTGTAGTACTTTCATGGGGAAACATGAGAATATTAGATTGTGGCCAAGGCATACAATAGAAATCTAGTTATCTGGTGTACAGCCCAGTTAAAAGTACAAAATAAACCAATGCAGTTCTGGTTGGGGAGGCAGGCAGAGAGGGTAACCTGTCTTTAAGGGCAAGTTTGAGGAAGAAATTCAGTTGCATCATTGTAACCTTGAATTAAGTTGGCCTAATACATTAAGTTTGTACATCTGCAGAACTTCAGTAGTAAAGCAGCTACATCTGGAGGGAACTGTCAGATGAGCAATTACATAAGGACTTGGTATTTGTGTAGCACAGAAGCTGCTGCTGCCAGTTGAAATGGTAACAAAAAAGTCTAATTTGCACTTAAATGCTAAAGCTTTTATGAGCTTGGATAATGAATGATTTCCTGCCATACACACTAGAGTAATTAAAACTGTTTCGCTGATGAAAGTTGAGATGTGATGTTTCTGCTACTTAGAGAAGTAGCTGCATGTTTGCAAAGTTTTTTTTTTATGTCCTGGAATTTTCTAGTAGAGCAACTTCATCAGGTGAAAGCTGTTAGGTGCTTGGAGATGAGAAGTGGAACAAGGCAAGTGTTGAAGCAGTACTGAGCCAGCCACGCAGCTTTTGAGTACTGCAGTTGGAAGCTTCAGATGGATGGTGGGAGCATTCAGACTTTAAGAAGGCTGGTAAGATAGTACTAGTAGGATAGTAACTGGTTTCACCAATCTGATTAATGCCAGGAAGGTGCCCTGTACAGATGGGGCGAAGTGTGAGCTGCTTGAATGAGTTAGAAAGCGCAGTCCTAACAGCTGGCAATTTTTTAAAACTTAGAAAACATTTGCCTGTGACTAAAGAGGAGCTGCATAGTCAGAACAAATCCTGCTGGTATGTGTGAATGGGAAGTTCAGCCCAAGATGAAAGGCGAATAAGCCACCAATTGCAGAGGCTGCAATTTTGTATTGATTCCTTTGACTCTCTGGAATAGAATGGCTAATAAAAGACTTAGTGCCATTTTCCCTAATTAGCAGATGTTGCCTTTTATTTGCAATGTCTGTTGTATTCTGCAGAGAGTATTCTGTGCAGGAGTTAAAACACTTGGGTTGGGTTGTTTAACTAAGGATATTGATTGCTGTTTTGTTAACTGCTGTAATTGTGGTTGCCCTGCCTTGCATCCAAACAACTGTGGCTCTTGTAGCTGACTTCCTGTGGGGCTTGTGCTGTCTGCAGTGGTGCTGGACACCAAAGATGGAGTTTTACTCGCTCTGTAGAAGGGCAGGTAAGGCACAGAGCAAGGGAATTTGGGTTTCCTTGCAGTAAGTTTGCACTCTGGTATTGATGAAATACTTCACTTTTCTCTGGTCTATTAACCTTTACCTGCTCTCCAGTAAACTAAAGTTACTGGGAGAATTTTCAGCCTTCTGTGTTTAGTTGGGGTCTGCTGTAGAGATCAAACTTCCTAACCCCAACTCTGTTGGATTGGCATTTTCTTGTGCCCAGTTTTGTCCCATCTTTAAAATGGACCATCAAGTTAAACTAGCCAGACAAACAGCACTTTCCTCTTCTTCTGTGTGTGTAGAACATCTGTTCTTAATTTTTTATTCACTTGCTACCTAGTCCCTGGCTTGTAATGAAGTCAGAGGAGTGCCAGTTGCTGAATTCCTCCAGCTGGTGCTTGACTCCATCTCTTGCATGCCACAGATTATAAGAACTCTCCTGAGTAGTGGTGGATGTTTTCCAATACATCACACGAACTCAAACTGTCCTTAAAAGTCTTTGCCCTTCAGGCTGTTATCTTTGATATGTTATACCTGTGTCTTGCCATGTTACAGTGTAGAGCAGAAGCAGCTTAAATTACTTTATTTCCATTACCCCATTGGTCTGACTGATGGCTGGCACAGGGCTCCAAAATGAGCGCTGCCTTCCGGAGACACCCAGTGTAACCTACTTGGCTCAAACTGAATCGATGCCTGTGCCTGATGCTCATGAAAAATGAGGTCTCATTCTCAGTTAAATCCTGGAAATGTGGCAGCTCAGTAACAAGGAGGATTTATAGTGCTAGAGAGGCTGATGGCTGTGAATGTATTTTTGGCAGCTTTGAAGACAATGAGGCAGGAGACTGCAGTGCAATAGTGAAGGCAGTAAGAGGGTTTCTCATGGTCTCTGCTACTCTCCTGCCTACCCTTTTTGTGTTAAAATAATACATTTGATTGCTTTATCCTGCTTTCCCCCCCCTTTTTTTTTACTGATACTTCTCTGGCTTTTGGTTATGCTATGCCCCACTTAAAGGAAAGTCTTTTAAGAGCAGTGTATTATGCAAAATCTGCTCATGTAGTCTAAGCGCCTTTGAAGAAATTATGTGGGTATTGTCCCCAGTAACAATTACTGCTGCAGTGTGTTTGAAGGGCAGAATTGATTGTGTATTCTCTAGTCCATGCTGTAGAGCCTGGTTATTAAGGAAGGCTGTGGTGGCTTGCCAACCTACCGAGGTGTAGCCACTGCTCATGTGCTCCTGCTCTGTTGTCCTTTGAATCAGCTCTCCAGATCAGACAGGTGTGATGGAGGCCAGACACTTAGCTGGTATAAATGAGCTAAATTAATGGGTAAAGCTGGCTTTAAAAACTTGTGCTCTTATTAAGAAATGTTTTCTCTTGCTGGGGAGTCCCAGGCACAAAGGAATTTAGTAAGGTAGCAAGCAGGGTGCTTGCTGCCCAAGAGCCATCACAATTTCCCTGTGCAGCGTTTAGTCCTCAAGAGCCCTGGGGGCATTCCTGCATGCAGAATGGGAGTGATTATCAAGCTTATTTCCTGAAACCTACTCTTTATTCTTTTTTTAACCTTTTCCAAATTATCTAAGTGAATAGGGTTTAAAAAAAGAAATCAGCTGACACACTTTAATATCATCCTCACTGGTGAATTACTACATACAAAATATAGGGGCATGAGAGTGAGAAACCTGTGGTAAAAATGCAGTTGGGTGACATTTAAACGAATTCAAACTGTAAATACTTACAAAGCATTATTTGAGAGACCTTCCTAAATAGGATGCCTAGATGCTTAAACCCAGGCAGAAATAATTAATAGGTGCAAAAACAGAGGCCTAGTTGGAGGTGCTATTATTTTGGCATTGCTAATTACAGCACTGCATTAATGATTTGTTGTTGGGTTGGGTTGAGGGCAGAGCTAGCTGCGGGGGCTGGATGCAAAACCCAGTTGCATCTGTGGGAAAGGTGCTTGGGTGCTGTGGACCCGATGTGACATCTGCTGGGGGTGACCCATTTCCAGCCAAAATTCCCTTTTCTTCAAGGAAAGCTCGCAGGGGGGAGTGGAGCTGTGCTTCGGGGTGGCTGACAGACCCCCCCGCCCCGGGTCAGTCCCGAGCTCCTGTGGAGAAACGAGGTGGTTGTTTAATGCTCAAAATGCTCGTGTTTCGAGTGGTCTTCGCCTCTGGCCGGGAAATTGCCGTCGTGGCAGGGGAAGGGCGGCCCTGAGGGAGAAATGATGGCCCTGAGGTGAGTGACGACCCTGAGGGGGGAAAATGGCGGCCCTGGGGGAGGGAGTCTGGCTGTGAGGGGGGAACGGCGGCCCTGAGCGGGAAATGGTGGCCCAGAGGAGGTTCTGGCAGCTGTGGGGGGAGAACGGCGGCCCCGAGGGGGAAACCGCCGCCCCGAAAGGCGGAACGGCGGTGGCGGGTCGAGGCCGGCCTGGGGGAGCGCGCCCCCCGGGCCGGCCCGGAACGGCGCTGCCCCGGAACGCTGCGTGCGGCTCCGCCGGGCCCGGCCGGTGCCTG
>NW_010972600.1:904960-933143 GCF_000737465.1 Haliaeetus leucocephalus
ACCGCCGGGGTCGGGGCTGTGGGCGGGATCGGGGCTGCCGGTGCTGAAGCGGGCGGTGTACGTGCTGAGCGCCCTCTCGTTGCTGGCCGCGCTCTATTTCCTCCTGCGGGCGTTCGGGTGAGTGCGGGCCGGCCCGGTGTCCCCCCCCTCCGCCCCGGTCCGGGGCCGTGCCCCTGCTTGTCCCGGTCCCCGTGTGTCCCCCCCGGGCCCTGGGGTTGTGCCCCGTTTGCACTGGATACCCCCCCTCCCTCCCTTTGCCAGGCCGGAGCTGTGCTTCCGTGTGCATCCCTCTGGCAGCGTGTGGGAAATGCTGCTGTAAATTCACGTCGCTGTTAATTACCGAAGGTAATTAGCAGCGATAAAACGTCTCCCGGTCCCGTTCGTTTTGCCTTTTGTCTCATAAAGGCCCCCTCTCCCTGCAAACCGGTCGTGTGACAGCACACTCACCCTGCGCTCTCTGTGTCCCTCAGCTCTAGGTCAGAGGGACCCAGAAATGAGCGCAAAACTCATTTCAGGTTGAAGAAACCTCAGCGGAAGAAATACGGCCTTCTGTCGAATTACGATGAGAACATAGAGATGGCCTCGTTCGACAGCGATGAGGACACGGTGTTTGAAACAAGAAATCTGAGGCGGTAAGCGGGTGTTTCGTGTGCTTCTCTTTTCCTCTTGAGGGGCTGAGAGACTCCTTTTCTAAAGACGTAGGAGCTTTGGCACAGATCCTATAACCAGATCTGCATAAATTAAACTTCTGTGTGTGGTCTCTCTATGTTGGCATACAGACTTTATCTTGCCTTTCTTCATTTGCTGACCAAGTGCACTGAAAGGGACGTACCCCAGTTTGTTTGGAGCACTGCTTTGTGCCTTGTGTTTAGCAGGGCCGTAGGAGGGAGAGACAGCCCTCCTGTCCACTGTGAGCCTCCCTGCATTAGACAGGAAAACAAAAACTGCTGTTTTTTCAGTTTAGGAATTGCTCCCAAGTCACATTGCAGCTAAAAGTCACGGTCCCGTTGGGGCATCCATTCCTGTTTTCACAGCGATGTGCTTTCATCCCGTGGGTCAAGCAAGTTTGATTTCTCTGGAGGATGTTTTTTTAAAGCTGAGGAGGAATGTTACCTCAGCGTAGCTCGCTGTCTGGCCTCTCAGCTCCCCCAGCTGTTTTGAGGTTGGTAGTGATCTGTCACGTTGTACATGCTCACTCTGATGCCGGGTGTCTTCTTTTTTTCCAGATGATTTGGGACCAGCAGCACCAACTGCACAGACTGACCAAGGGGGTGCAAGTCCAGTGGAATCACCTTACCAGTGCTCGAGTTTTATTTTTTATATTTGCTTCTAATGACTATTAATTAACAGTACAAACACTTCCATAGCTGGGGCAGGGGAAAGGGGACCAAACCTGTTTTCTTCACACACATTTTTGGGGAAAGGTGGAGCTGGAAGCTAAATGATGCTGCGTTTGGGTGCTGTTAACTGCCCAGGGAGATGCTGAGGAAAATGTGACTCCCGGATGAATGCTCAGCATTTGAAATCTTACTGCTCTGGACTCAAGTGCTGCAGCTGTGTCTACTGGCCTATCAGTATTTTATAGGTGTTCATATCCCTCTCTACTGACTGTGGCAGTCAGCTTGAAGTATCGGGCGAGTGGATTCCTTTTGCAGGCTGATCCTCTTTCCTTCATGCAGTATCAGGTCACTTCTTTAGGAAGTGTCTCTGTAATCAACTCTGGTCTGGTATGAGCTGGGAGAGCTCTTGTTGTCTGTTACACTAGTGGCAAGTGTGGATAGTGTTGTGTTAGTTCAGACAGAGAATAGTTTTGGGAATGAGTTAAATGCATCAATTTTCTTGTAGTTGCAGGGTTAGCAGTTACACATGATAATACAGGTCATTACATGGGTTTACAGAGCAAAGACATGTTTACAAATGAAAGGTGCCACTTAGCCTAAAGGAGCATTTCTCCAAAAGAGCAATCAGTTGTGTAGTCTTCGGGGCTGCGAGTGTTCAGACTGTTTTGCCCAGCTCCAGTGGTGTGTTCACCAGAGAAATGTGTGACGTCTACCAAGCTTCTGGATTTTTTTCCTGCTGGCTCTGTCAGAGATCACCTGAGGAAGAGCCAGAGTGTTGCGGTTTGAGTTGGAGAGCCTTAACTGCTGGTGTGGTGAGTGACCTGTCTCTGGGCATCTGGTCGCTGGAAGAAGACCCAAACCCTTATGAACTGTGATTTGTAAACTGAAAACAGCTCTGGCTCAGAAATAATCTCTTCTTGAAGGGTACTGGAGTTTCACTCCATTTGCTGGTACTCAGGCTATGTCTCACTGTCAGGCCAGCAAAGTGGGATGTTTCTGTGCAGCCCATTGTGTTGGTATTCGGGTTCTTATTGTGTAGGACCAAACGTGAATGTGTTAGAAGGTCACTGTTGGGTGGATCTGTTGCTAAAATGGTGAAAACTGCTTGTAAAGTGCTCCTGTTCATGGCACATTTTGGCCTTGAAGGGAAGGCCCTTCCTTTGAAACTATGGGCAGTGCAGACCTGTATCCTTAAGTCCCACTTCCACCCAAAACTGGTAGTGCCTTTGTTAGGAGAACCCAAGGGAGTTACCCTGCAGGCCAGGGAGTTCCCTGCTTGACCTTACCTTTAAGATGAAGATTGAGAATGTCTTTGGAGTAATGGCTCCTTTCTTTTGGTTAGCAAATCCTCTGTAGATAAGGAGACAAAACTGATACTTAACAGAAAGAGTCGGGCAGAAGGGATATCCTTATCAAGTAGCAAGGACAAATGCTTTTGCTGCAGGTCACCTGGGAGCTCGGGGTCTAGCTGCTGCTCTGAAATCCCTCATGAGGCAGTTGAGGGAGTGGTGTGATCCTGGTGCTCACCTGTGCAAGCGGCAGTGTTTCTCAGTGCAGAGTGGGTGAGGTTTCCTGGAGAAATGTCACCCCAGGTGTTGGCAGCTCTGTCTTGCACACGTGCAAAAAGATTTTTAAATATATATATATTTTTAGTAATGCTGTCATGTGAACACAGCACTTGGATGTGCCCTAATTTCATATCATTTGTATCCTTTCATGCCTCTTTTAGGTACTTTCTGCTTGTTTAGCTGATCCAGAGATGAAAGCGTTTGCTGTGTTCCTGTGTGAGGATAGCAGGAATGGCTAAATCTGGCCGTTGCTGCCCCTTGGGTGATCAGAGAGCTGATTTGTTTGATTCATGGTAGTGTATCTTCCTTGATCCTGCACAGGCTGGCAGGTCTATGCACATGCTGATAACTTTCTTTGGCTCTTCAACTGTCTCTGCAAAGTTGTTTCTTCCATTGTGCCGACGCCAGGTAAGCCTGACTGTATTTCAGTCCATGGATGTGCCCTGGCTCAGCGTTGTGACTGACATGTTCGTTGGCCTTTCTTTATCTGAGGTGATTAACTTGATCATTCTTTAGGCTCTGCTCTTCATGGGACAGATGGGTTTTGCAATTTTGAAGTTTCCTTACCTTGCATGAGTGGGGGATTTTTTTTAATGTTAACAGTTGAATGATTTTGATCAAAGAGGGGATCTCAAGCTGTAGGTCCTGCCTTGAAAATAATTTTGATAGAATTTGATTTTGCTGTAATAGGTATTTAGAATGTGAGCAGGGAAAGGTGTGGAGGGATACAGCCGGAGCGCATAACGAGTTCCCTATTTTGGTACTATGTAGGCAAATGGTAATTAAGTTGAAGGCCTGGAGGGTGTGCCAGCCCAGTATCTATGCACCATGTACATGTTTTCCAGAGTCTTTCTGCTGGCTGTCTTTGAAGGGGAGGGTTTCATCGTGTGGGGAATAAAAATGTGATTGTGGGGCTGTAGTGTAGCACTGCTGTCACTTTTATTCTGATCCTGTTTTGGCTGGAGACAGGTTTGAGCTGTAATCAATGACCCTGTGTGGCTATTTCCATTTTCCCCTGAAGCATCCTGCATCTTGGAAGTAGCTGGTAGTCTGGATTTGCTCTTTGCAGGCCAAGACATTACATTCCTGCTCCATTCTAAGTCATTGTTAAAGGCATTTTCTGAGAGGAGAAAACAAAGATGCTGATTACAGATCTGAGACTCCTTTGAGGACAAATCTATTGCTCGGCACAGCTGTTACTGATCTCCATTTCTCCTGGAAGAATAAATTGGAGCTATCACAGCAGCTTCTCCTCACAGTGGTGGAACAGTGCACCCATGGGCAATAAGTGCGAGGCCAGTGCAGGCTTTTTGGGTGGGTGGATCTTGCTAATAATAGTGGCTTTTAAAGCCTTGCATAATAAGAGAGCAGTTCAGTAGTTACTGCAGTTATAGTTTTAGTTTATGCATATTTGATACCCATGTTGATAGCCTAGTAGGTCTCTTTGCAACAGTTAGATCTTCTGGTAGTTTTTCAGAACAGATTTAGATACACGGATGCAAACAGACACGCATGTGCTCTGAGCCAGCTGCATGTGAGACAGCTCCGGCCTGGGAGCTGCACGGCTGCATCAGCGCAGGGCTGTGCTTGTATGAATACGCGCTGCTGCTCAAGAGGAACGTGTGTCTGTCCCTGGGTAGGCTGATGCCTCACCAGCTACTGCTGCACTTTTCTTTCTCCAGAGTGAATCAGGGTGTTGGTATATAGTGGAAATAGTGGGAAGCGATGCGGACTCCGGCTGCCCTTTACTGTTAGCATGTGCGGGGCTTCTGCCGATCCTTGCCAAAAGGGTGTCAGAGCTGATGGGCGCAGGGTAATGAGGACCAAGAGTGGAGTGTGGGGTTCCCTACGATGCTGCGCAGTCACCAGCCTGTGTGTGTCACAAGTGACTGCTACAGAGTTCGCTTGAAACAATCACTGTTGTTTAAGCCAAAGCCTAATTTCAAAAGTTTACATAATTGCCTCTCTGATCTTCTTGGAGGGCTGTATTGAATCCTCTACTGTTGATATTGAACTACTAGGCAAATCGACTGGACCGTCTGCTGAGGTTAATGAGATTGACTGAGAGCGATATGAGCATCAGCTCTCTATTGTTAATAACGTGCTTCTGTTTTGTTTCATTTGTACATGTGACTGGAATGGGATCTGCAGCGCTAAAGTGCTGGGAGATGGACCTGTGGTCTGAGCAGATTGCCAAGAAGTCAATAAAACAGCACTTGAGTGCATTGTGTTGTCTGTGCTCTCAGAAATGGAGGAGCTAGTCTTTCACCCTCCTGCTTGAATTGTTGATTTATTTTTAAATAGCAACCAGTCCTGTATTGATTGATTGTTTTACTTTCGTTTACAGCATCCCCCCTCCATTGTATCTTGAAACAAGTGAAATAAAGCATTCCGTTTCACCCGATTCCTCCATGGCAGTGTGCTTGGCCGCCCACATTCGGGGTTGTTCTGCGGGCCGCCTCACGTGGCTGGCTTGCTGCTGAGCTGATGGGATGGTGCTTTTATGGAGCTTTTCTCTGAGCATTGCCTTGCTCTCTGCTTGGCAGCAGAGTTACACTATCAACCCTGTTTGTGTATTACTTCCATGCTTCTCTCTCATTGCCTACTGCTCACCTTCACTGATCATCTCGGGCTTTGTTTCAGTTTTCTAAAGTCTCCTCCCTTTCTCGCTGTTCTTACATTAATCCCTTTTCTTGTACAGAAGACTAAGTAACATCCCTGCAAGGGTGATCCCAGCCTCTCTGCAACAGAAGAACCAAGTTACGTTTTGCTTATTTGGGAGTCAGGAAGCAGAGACTGTCCCCCAGATGGGGATGTCCTGACTCCTCAGTGCAAAGAATTAAAGCCTGAACAAAATTAAGGGTGTTCCCTGGTACTAACATCTGCTTTTCATCCATCTTGCAAAGGAGGGTGGTTGTGCAGATTTCAGCTGTGTAGATGAGCAGCACTGAAGAAAGAAGAAGCCAAGGTCCCCGTGTCCCACTCTGCCACCCTGCTCTCTGGTCGTGACCCATGCACAGGAGGCTGGTGGCTGCACGCTTGTCCTGGAGCATGGCACAGCTAAGAGGCTTTCATTTGCTCTGTGTTTTAACCTTGTTTCTGGTAGGGCCTTCTGTTGTGCTGTGCAGAGAGGGCAGCTGGTGTTAGGAGCTGGCAGGAGAGGGCTGGGGAACAGGGGAACCCTGTAGATGGCACTCACAGACCAAACATGCCGGCTGATGGGGCACTGGCAACACCTGGTGAAGCTGAAAATAAATCCTGATGCCTTAAAAAGGCAAGTCTTCCCTCAAGCAGCTCTGGGAAGGAGGTGGAAGTGCCCTCTCAGGGGCTGTGTCTTGGCTTCGGGGTGGGGGAGCCGCAAGTTTTGGGGTGGCTTTTGGGGAGCTGTTTGCCTGGAGAAGGTTTCTCCCAGCTGTGGGTGGTGCTCTCGCCCCTGGCTTTACCTCAGCTGGATTTAACCTAGCCCTGTTAGTACTTGTTAGCGAGGGCTTTTTATGATTCTGGGACAGACAAACTTTTAAAGATACCCTAATTTGATTGAATTAAGCTGTAGGCTCCCTGCTCGCACCAGAGCTCCCTACTGCGAGGGAAAGGCTTGTCTGTGCAGAGCGCAGAGTTGTCTTGGGCTGATCCAAGGCTTGGCATAAACCCCAGCAGGACTAAAGCCCGGCCCTGAGTTTGCTCCCTTTTCCTTCAAGTTGTGTTTCCCAGTCCGTGTGCCTCCAGTAAGCACAGCACAGTGTTGCACAGACATGTGAAAACCCAACCCTACCGCAGCAGCACCCTTTGGGATGCACCTGGCTTTCCCTGGGGAGTGTGCTGTGCAAAATTAGCTGCAGTGCTTAATGAACTAATGGAGAGTGTTCACCGTGGCAGCAACATGGGCAGGACAGCATCATGCTTTCAAGCCTTGGTCCGTGTGAGGTGCTGGGAACTGCAACGGGATGCAAACCAAATGCATGTTCATTTTCAGGCTCAGGGGGTGGGTAGCCCCAATTAGCACTAATGGCCCTGGCCTGTGTGTGCTGAACTAGCTGCAGATGTGTTGTCCTCCACACCATTTTCCTGGCCCTGTTCTTTTCTGTGCTACAAGCTGGAGCTATCGCCTCTGCCGAGGAGAGGCTCTCGCTGAGGTCTCTACCTGGGGAGAAGCTCAGGCTGGGGCTGGCTGGGATTCCAGTCACAAACACAAGCTGGCGGCATGGATCTGCTCTGAATTTATTTTAAACTCAAGTTAAAGTGCTCTTGATGCTTTGGATGCAAATTTCCTTCCTTGAAATGGGAACTGCAGGCCGTTTGCTGAGTGCTGGTAAGCTCTTTTGATTTCACTAGCCTGTTTGCTGCTGCAGCGTTGTACCTTGCCACCGTGCTCTGTGGAGTGCAAAATAACCTCTGCGGCAGGGTTCTGGCGGAGGAACCACCTCTTGGCTTTCTGCTGGCGTAGAAGAGCACTTCTCTTGCTCTCTGTACCCAGACCTGTTTTTCAATGAGGGTTCATGTATAAAGTTGGGGTTTTTTGGGGGCGCATGTGGACAATAGTCTGTGTGTGAGTTTTCTGGTTGCTGTATGGAAGAAAGAGATGCTCCAAGTACCTCCAGCCACCTGGGGAGGAAAAAAGAGAGAGACATAGCATTTCACTGTGGTTAAAGGATGTTTCATTAATGGATTTCAGAGTTCTTTGCCAAGTAGGTAGATTCCTCTAGTACCCCAAAGAAGCTCGGTTTTAACAGGTGCCATTATCTGCATGGGCACAACTCCGTCCCCTGGCTTAGGGACCATCCAGCGCGCTCTCTGTTACTGAAGTCACTGAAGGGCAGCGTCGTGGCTTAAGCTGTATTCTGCTTCTTGCTGTTCATCTGGCTTCACGCACGTCAGCTGTGCTCTAGATCTCACATTTGTAAAATAAGGAGAAATGAGGAATCTTCTTTCCGGCTGGCTTGCAAACAGCGCTTGAAACCACAACCCGGGGTGGGACTGGGCAGACGCAGTGATGTCTCGATGAGTGAGGAAATGAGTGTAGTCGTGGTAAGATGTTGCAAGCGTTTTGTTCAATTTATCGCTAATGCGCTTGCCCTGCGGCTCTAGGGACTTCGGGGGTGACCGTGTCTCTTGGAAGTGGAATTTCCGCACACACACGTTTTTAGCTGCGCTCACAGTTTTGCTCCTGTGTTTCCGAAGGCACTGTCAGCATCCCTCCAGCCCCGGGGGCTCTTTGTGGGGAGCACCTGGGGTAGTTTTCCTTGCCAAGTGCTGCAAACAAGATGGTAGACTTAATCCTGCAGTGCTCTGTGGGTACTAGAGCTGCTCTGAAATTGTGTCTCTGTGTTTATTGTGGAATACAGGCTGCACGTTGGGAAGGTAGCTGGAAATATTTGAAAACCTGCTGTAGAGTCTCCTCTGATGTCTTTTCTGTTCCACTCAACAAAGCTCCTCTACACAACTAGCAGGATTCTTCTGTATAAAAAATTAGCTTTACTTAGTTGGCTTTTTGTCTAAATCCTTCTTCTGATCTTTATTTTTTTCCCTTACATGATGGAAAGGTGAATGGAAGTGGCACTTCAGCCACAAAAGCCTTTCCTTTAGAAACATTGGTTGTTTTTGTTTTAAAATTTTTTAAAGGGGGCTTTGCAGGGGAGAATGGAGAAGCGTTTTCTTTTTAAGTTACACTGGGGAATAAAAGTATAAAGGAAAGAAATGATCATAACTGTACTGGCAACGGAACAATATTTTTTTTCGAGTACCAGAGCTAATTGAAGAAGGAATTCACACAACAATTTTTGCAATCTAAGGATGAGTAAACATTAAAGGGGATGCTGTACTTCTGATGCATGCTAATGTGTGACTGCATGCATGGAAGGGAGAAGATGTCCCTAAAATTAAATTTGAGATGAACGTCTCAGATGTTACACTTCAGTATTTTCTTCTTTACATTGCCAGATCAAAGATGTGAGCTAAAGCCCACGTCCAAGGATACCTGCTGAGAGGATGAAACTTCAATGCACCTACGAGATGAAATTGCTAGAAAACGGGGATGTCTGGTCCGATTCGGTGGAAGTGCTTCCATGGGTTGTGGGATTGCTGTGGATCTTGTTTGCTTCAGCAGGGTTTCTTACGGGTTCAGAGAGCCCCTTGCCCATGTAGTGGTGCTTGCAGACAATTACCAGCCGCTTTAATTAACATGAGTTTCTGGGATGTAGGTAAATGGGGGGGCTGACATGTTAGAGTACATCACCTGATTCCCAGTAACTGTGGCTTCTGGGCACGAAGAGGTTTGTATTGCCGCTTTCAGTGCTGGCAAATCGAACTTGTGTGTGAACATACGCCCGCATCGGCTGATGCCTCCTCGCTCCCTCGCCTATTGGAAGCTTCTCCCGATTTCGGTACGTTGCCACGCTGCAAACCACAGCAACTGTTGTTGGCACTCGGGGATCCTCTTGCTCTCTTTGCAATCAGAGTAACACTCCCGTCTGCTGGTTAATAGGAGCTGGGAAATGGAAGTGTCGAGATTTGCAGGTTTTGCCACTAGAAGAGACCATTATGTTCATCGTGCTCAGCCCCCCGCAGAGCACCGGCTGGTTCATCCTTTTTTGTGTGTGGTGAAACGAAAAGGTTTCTCTTGGAAAGGATGCCAGCCTTCGTCTGAAACAACTGAGTGATGGAGCATTTACTGCATCCCTGATATGCTGCTAATATGTTCTGGTGGTTAATTACTCTCGCTCTTTTAAGGAAAAAAACCTCACGTACTTAAAATAATCCTAATCATTTCATTGTTCAACCTGAGCTGAGTGCACGCTACCCCCTCTCTCTGGCAGGAGTGATGTAAATACTGTTTCTGATAGTGAAAAACCTGATGGGCATTAATGCCACAAACAAGCAGTTGTGGGTTTTGAGCCTTTTGGCAGGGGGTAAGGGGGCATGGTGCTGCTTTACCTCCAAAACCCCAGGCAGGGCAGTGGAGTGATTTATCCTGGCACTACCTTACAGCAGTGCCTTCTCCAGGGACGCCCCAGCTGAGGTCAACTCTTCCAACAAATACGATTTTCAGCTCTCCCTGCCTGGTGTTTGCTCAGCCTGGGTCAATCCTGCTCGTGACCAGCATGGTCCTTTAAACCAGCTGCTGCCTGGAGGCAGTGCCCGGGCATTCCTGCCCCAATGTCTTCTTGGGGCGTTTTGCAAAGCTGTCCCTGCAGGTCCTGTGTCCACGGCTGCCATCGGGCACTGCCGGAGTCGTCACCCCGCTCTGGAGCATCGACCCACCCCCTGAAGGCTGCGTGGTCATAATTTGTTCATTCAGCTTTTGTGTGCATCGAATCTAAACCTTCTGCCTCAGTTCAAAGCAGGCCAGAGGCATCTTGCCGAAATCCGCGGTGGCAGAGCAGCCTGGGTGGGCTGGCCCACCTCCCGCCGACTCCTGCCACCGAGGGCATCCCCGGGGAGCAACTCCCGACGGGATGTTTTCCTGGAGGGACGGAGGGTTCTCTGCGGCACCGGGCTGGGGAGCCTCATCATATAATGGGGAATCTCAAAAAAGATGAGCAGAACTGTGGCAGTGTGGCAGTCATTGTGTGCAGCTGAAGGCACAGCGGGACCTGGGGATGCGTTGGTTTGAATTCTCTGGTACCAGGGTATATTCTGATCTCTCTTTTTTTTTTTTTGCCAATGTTATTTTAATCTGCTTTTCTCTCACATCCACATCAAACTCCCTCTTTCTGACGAATGCAGAGAGGTATTGGGTTTGTGGCCTTTGTGAAATATAGCAAAGGTTTGAGATACTGCTTTTTTCTTTTAGAAGTGAAGGTTTTTATCCATGTTATAACTTTAGCTTCTCCACAGTCATCGTTTTAGCTTCTTGACTGGCTTGAATGAGTGTACTGAAAAACGTTTTCCGTGTTTATTAGAGGAAGAGAGGACTATGTGTCCTTAATGAAGGTTCCCATTCCTCTCAGGCATGTGCGTGCAGGTGTGAACTGGTAGCTCAGGCCATTTTAGAAAGCAGTGCTCAAACCAAAATAACTTTCTTCCTCCAGCTGAAGCCAGCAGGAATGTCCCCATTGCCTTATCAGACTTCAGACTGAGGTGTTCGTTATGCACCACTTCCAGGGTGGATGTATTTCCAGGAACATGCGAAGTCCCCAAGAGAAGCCCAGTTTCACTGGGAGCCGTGCAGGCACGCAGTCAGAGATAGCCCTTTCCCTCCAGAGCGTATGTTTTCCACGTAGGAAATAACATCTAGGGAACCTTTTTTTACACGAAGGAAGGATTAAGGCATGGCGAGAACTGATTTGCCAAAGGGCATCCAGGGAAGCGGTGGTAGATCAGAGAAACTTAGTGAGATCCTCCGGTCTCAGCCCGCGCCTGCCCCGCCACCATTTTTCTTCCCTGCTCTTTGGCTGCCCGCAGCATCTTGCCGGATAACCAGGACTTGGATTTCCATCCTCTTAAAAGAGACGATTTAAGGAGATTTCCAGGGGAGCAAAGCTGCCAGCATGCTCCTCATCCACCTCCCCTTCCCCTCCGTTTCCACAGGTCACCTCTTCGCTGCTGAACTCCCCCTTTCTCCATCCACCCATGCTCCTTTTAGAGGCTCTTTGCTCTCCTCACTTTCCCACAGCTCAGAGCCATTCTCCCAGCTTCAAAAGGTTTACTAATTACCCTAATGAGGTCAGGAGAGACCAAATGCTTCTGTGACTTAAAGCAGGGGTGGGAGGGGCTTGGAAGGGGGGAAATATCTTGACTTGTGCCTATACCGAGGTGTCTGCGGGAAGGTAGCGTCTCTACCTCCGCTGGTTCTCCCCCACCTTCCCATCTCGAGCAGAAAAAAATAAAATGTGGACAGAAGGTCTTAAATGTATCAAACAGCTTTTAAAAAGAAATTCCTTTTGCCTGTCAAAAGAACAAACAGATACACCAAAAACTGTCAGAATTAGTGTTGGAGTAATTGCAGAAGCTCTCCAAGGTTAATGCTCCATTAGCGAACAGCTCTCACGCAGCTAAAAGCCAGGACGAGACAGGTTGTCAAAGGCTTGCTGGAGATTAAAGAGCTGCGTTCCCAGCCTAAACTCTCTTGTGGTTGTTGTTTGGAAGGGGAGGGAAGGGGGGGTGTTTGTGGGATGAAGATAACACCAGCCATGTCTTGTGCTGCTATGGCATCGATGGAGAAGTGTGACCCAGAGCTGGAGGAATGGTTTTCAGCCCTGGGTGAGGTCCCTGCTCCCTAGGTCGTGGGGTTTTGGAGGGTTTGCTCTCATTTAAACACTCCACAAATTCTTTAACCCATTTAGGCCAAGTTTAAAAGCAAATCCCGAGGGCAGTGCCAGCCCTGAGTCTGCAGGCAGCCTGAAACGGCAGCGCGGCACAGGGGGAACCGTCCTGGTTTAGTCTAAGTTGGAGACGCACTGGGTCCCCGGAGAGGAGCAGGGCTGGGGAGGGAGCTGGGTGCTGGAGGCCCTGGCAGTTCAGAAATTAATTCTGCCTGGGTTTCAGCTAGCCCAGTGGGATTTATAGTGAGCAGGGCATCAGTTTTAAATTGAATTGGGGCCTGATTTCATCTCCCAGGTCAATGTAAGGCTCATTTAAATAGAATTGACCTTGATTTTTCTTTTGTGGAAGAAAGAAAAACCGTTCCTAACTTCCAGTGAGGCAGCACCCTCTGTGCCCCAAACATTGCCCTGCGGGGGGTGATTTAACAGCACCTGGGAAGACACAATAGCAGCTACGGGATCACCTTTTCATGTGGACCTGGATTTTCAGCATCTTCCAGCTAGGTAGTGACCTTTCTTAACGCATGTGGGTCTGAGCTCAGGCTTTTACTTCTTATAAAGCAGAGCTTTGTCTACCAGCGTTTTACCCGTGGTGAAGGTGCATTTAGAGAGTCGAAAGAGGCAGTTAAAACTCGCGCAGCCTTGGAAATGCCACGCCGAGGACCAGCCCCAGCCATTTCCATCGCAACTTCCCTGCGTGTAAACAAATACCCACTCAAAAGAAGCCAGCGGGTTCCCGCTGCTGCTCTTGATCTGAATGCGGACAAGGCTGGCGTGACTGTGTTCTTTGTCAGGGCTGTCGCTGCTTTAAAGCTATTATGATGGTGTTATGATAGTGCCTGAGATCCCTGCCAGGATCAGGGCTTTGTTATGCTGGATGCTCTGCGCACAGATGCTGAGAGCCAGTCCCCATGCTGTAGTGTGGCAGCCTCAGCTGAAAAGGCTAATGAGAGAATGGAAAAGGGAGGGAAAAAAATAAATGTGCGTGAGGCAGAGCCTTGCCGAAGGGGCTGGCTGGAGAGCAGGGTGGTCCCGTGGCTCCTGGACCTGGCCTGGGCGATGGCTTTCTCCTGCTGGTGCCTTGGCTGTGGAGGAGACAGGGCTCTGAGCAGCACAGACGTGATGTCCCCTTGTACCTGCGGGACCAGCTGCACCCCCCTAACGTGGTGCTGGGGTCCCGAGCCCGGGATCTGGCTCCGGCACAGCAGGACCTGCGTGGCGATGGGCTGATTTCTGATAGTAAATGCCTGGAAGTTAACTTGAGGGAGGTGAGTTTTGAGCTACTTGCGAAGGGCTGGTGTGAGAGGCCTCTTGAAGAGAACAGCCGTGAGCAGGGGAAATGAACAATGTCATAATTAAAGAATTAAACCTTTCCTGTTCTTTTCTTTTCCTATCCTGATATAATTTGTAATGATTAGACCTGGGGTGCAGCGCAACCAGACAATGCAAGTCGTCTATACAAGAGCAAAACAAGACTCCTGCACAGACCCTGTCTCTTTATTAAGTTGATTTGCATTCATAATCTTCATTTGCCGTTATTATTTTTCCCCCTTGTGCTTAGTGAGTGATATTAGCATAAAGTCCCTTTTTTCTTGTTTTCTATTCACGCTCAAGGTCAGAGACTTAGTGAGACACTGACGAAAACAATCTCTTCCTCACCCTCTTTTAATTCTTTGCAGAAACATGTCCTGGGGATTTTAACATAACAATTGCTGGGAAAGGAGGGGGGAGACCTGAACAGAGCCCTTTCTGTGCTGGAAACAGGAGCTGCCCAAAAGAGAGATGCAAATCCACAAATAGAAGGGAGGGGGGAAATAGATCTCGGAGCAGCACCAGTCCTGCCTCATCTCTCTTAAATGGGAGAGCTTATCAAGCGATCGCGCAGGCAGGTTTCCTAGAACTGTGTTTGGAGCAGACGGCGCTGGCGGGGGGCTGCAGGCAGCTCCGACGTCCCACCTCCGACCTGTGCCGAGGGGTCCCCGGGGTCTCCAGGGACAGCCCTGCCCCCAGCACCCCCCCAGTTTGCCTGCCGCACCCCACCGACACCTCGCCAAGCCGGGAACGCCAACTGGCGTGCCCGGATTGTGCTGGTGCATTCTCCCGCCTGGGTTGGTGTGCCTGGGCCAGGGCGCGCGCGCTCCCTGCTGCGTTCATGGGGAGGATGATGCTTCCCTGGGGGTAGTTCTCCAGCTTATCCGTTTTCTCGTTTCAAAGCCCTGCGGTTGTAGGGATGCCCCGTTTGGGAGACTGTATAGGGCTGTAGAATCGAATAGGTCAGTTGGAAGGGACCTGCAACGATTGTCTCGTCCAACTGCCATCGCCAGGTCTGCAGTCTCCGCAGCAGAAACAGGCGATGCTCGGTACTGGGGAGTGGGGGGTCCTGGGCCGATTTCGGAGCTTGGGCAGGGGTCTACCAGGTAAAGCCCCAGATCCACTCATTCTTGCTGTGCCGCCGGTTTGCTATGTGAAGCTGACCCACCTTCTCTGCTTCCTCACCATTTATGCTGGGAGCAGAGCTCCGTGGCTGGGGGCAGGTGTCGATCCCGGGCTGAGTTGTTGGGACAAGGAGGAGAACAGCCGAGTCAAAGAGTCCAGTTTCACAGCAGTTGGAAGACTAAAGGAGGAGGGAAAAAAATCTCAGCCGATGCTGAGGGACTTGCATAGAGCAGCCCCCCGGGCAGCCCCTCTTCCTGGCCGCGGAGCAGTCGGGCACCAGCTGGTTTTTGGGCTGGTTTCCAGCTCCTCGGTGGCTGCCAACAGGTCTGGTGCTGCATTTGGAGCCTGGCACGTGCATGTGGGACGGGACAAAGGGGGCACCCGTGCTCTGCCCTGCACAAGTTGGGCTCTTCTGAACCCTTCATCGGACCCCGTGGCATCAGTGAAACTGGGCATGGAGGGAAAATCCCCTTTTAGGGCCTGGGGAGTTTGCAGGATACCGTTGGTTTTGGTAGGCAGGGGGAGCGAGGAATTGGTTCCTTTTTGTGTGCTCAAACTGTGATGATTTGAACATATATAAAACCATGTGAATCTCTGGTCTTTGGCATGGAATCTTCGAGGCAGAGCATTTCCTGGCACGGGGGCTGGATCGTGGCAGATGGCGACTGCTGCCACTAATGGCCCAAACACTCCCGAATGACCCGGCCGGGAACAGGGAGGGATCGACTTCGGAAGCCATGAAACGCCTGATGGCTGGGCTGGAAATGCTGGCGATAGCTGAGATATGGATGTTGTCTGGCGCTGCAAGCAGGTTTGCTGTGCACAGAAATATGTCTTACTTTACAGAATTGGTAGGTTGCTTTTTTTCATGAGGATGCTTCAGGGCTTTCAGCGCTCAGATGCAATGTGAGTATTTTCGTGCCCCTTTAATGCTTCACTAAACAGTTTGAGATGCTGCCTCTTAATGCCCCAGTAAAGCACAGAACGCTCTAGAGCGGAAAGAGCATGCGAGGGAAAGGAGGGTGATGGAAAAAGAGAAGAAAAGAGACTGTGAGGAGAGACAAAACCAGAGAGATGTCATCTTTTCCCTTTCTCTCTCTGCACATACCCAGTCCTCACTGCTGTGAAGGCAGCTGGATGCTGAGGGCCCCCCCTGGCTTCTGCTGCTCCTCCAGGGAAGAGCCGTGTTTCCCAGCCCTTCCCAGGCTCTGTCCTGCGACCGGTGGGCAGGTTGCAGGGGCAGAAGATGGTCCCTGGGCCACTGGAGCAAGGCACGGGCCGTGGCTCTGCTTTGGACCCTGGGAGGGGATGCTGGGGGGGTTGGACCTTTGGGTTTTGTCAGCCTTTTCCTGACCTCTCTCTTGGTCTCCGGTGTGCAAGATGGGGCCAACATCCATCGGGTAAGTGCCTTACAGCCCACGCTGCGGGTCCTGGCTCGCCGTCCTCGGCATGTGTGTGTTTCCCAAACAGTTGGTAAAGCGAGGGAGAGGACAAGGGCAGGCGGAAAAAGAAAGATTCAAAGTTTCAACCCAACACGGCGAAGTTTGTGTCTCCTCCCGACCAGCGCTGAGGGGAGTCGCTGGCTCTCCTGTTGTTAATTCAAGTCATTAAATTTCCTGCACTCCGTGTATTCCTCCCCGGCACCGCTTGCCCTGCCTGTTTGATCTGTAAGTACCAAAAGTACCGCCTCGGGCTGCAACATCGGCATCCTCGGTCGCCATAGGAACGGGAGCCGGGGCTCCCCCGCGCCCCGCTCCCCCGGGGCCCAGCTCCTGGGGCTGCGCTCTAATGAGCCTCTGAAGTCGGGCTTATCAAGGCCAGGCTACACGGCCCCCAAGGCCGGCGCGCTCCGCGGCAGGCTGCTGCTAACCTGAAAAGTAGAGTTTTTGTCTGAGCCAGGAAACACAAAGACAGAGGTTATTGGTGTCAGAGAACTTGCAGATTGAGAGGCTAAACTGCTATTACAATTTTCTTAGCAGAGGGGAGTTCAAAAGCGGGAGGAGGGAAGAGGAGAGCTTCGGCGGGGAAGGCGCAGGCTTGGAGCCAGAGCCAGTTATTGCTGGGCAGGGTGGGAGGAAGAGGAGGAAGGCGATGGAGACGTCTGCGACAGGGAGGGCAGGTGGGGAGGACGGGGCGGGGGGGCTGAGGCTCAGGGCGCAATTCATCGCTCCGCCACTGATGTGTCGTAGGACCCTGGCTGCTGGCAGGGACGGGCTGCAGCCCTCAGCTTCCCACCTGTAAAATGGGCACATTAATTGGTATGCTCCCCCCAAACCCTTCTGTGGGTGCTCTTTCAGCTCTAAACTCTCTGTAGGGAATTCAGCCATGTATCTCTATATACTTACCTTGTGGCTGGTTTTCCTGAACATACCCCAGGCAGGTAAGGGCCCGTAGCCAAACGAGTTTTTATCTGATTCCTGTTGAGAGCCTTCCCAGCCCGCGGGGACGTGGGACAGAGCTTGGGGCTCCACTCCACTCCTGGACCAGAGCACAAGGGCTGGAGCTCACCGTGGGTCCGATCGCTTCAGCACCTGAGCTCGCGGGTGTTCAGCCCGGCACCAAACAGGTACTTTTTGAGACTAATGCGGTGGGCAGCGTGCAAGCAGCTGGCTGGGCTCCGGGACCTGCGGGTGCAGCCCTGGGTCTCTGCTGGAGATGCCTGACGTGCTCGGGATGCGAATGCTGTCGCTGACCGTGCGGGAGGTGATTGCCCACACCAGAGCAGCAAGGTGCTGCTTGAGGGGCTTCCTACCCACATCCAGCAGAACGACCCGGCTCTGGCACCATGCACCAGCATCGTCCTGGCACGGGGCTGCGATGAGCAATGGGGGACAGTGACCTTTTCCGAAAAAAGGGCATTTTCAATAGAGCCTCCGTGTGCAGCTTTCTACCATGTACCTCCACAGCCCCTGCCCTGCGATGGCCCCGGGCACTGCTGCGGTAGCCACGGTCCTGCTGTCAGCAGCGGCGGGCCAGGATTCGAGCAGCCCTGGGGACTTTGAACCTTGACGCAGGCTGAGCCCTGGGGAAGCTGCGGTCCAAAGGCAGCTCTGCCCCTGCGGGACACGGCCCTGGGGCCGCTGGTCGTGGCCCCCGCTCTCCCCCACCCCGTGATTGATGTGCCGGAGCTGCCTGACTCCCCTCCATAACACCTACACTTTCTAATTGCTGACAGTTATTTACTGTAAAGACAGGAGCACACGCACCACCAACTCTGACAACTCGTGTCAAAACCCCACAAGAAACTGTATCTTTATGTCTTTATTTATTTCCCCTCTTTTCCTAAACAGATCTATTTTCTCTCCCCTCTGGGCTCCGACCGGCAGGCGTGCCGTGCCGTGCCGTGCCGTGGGGCTCCCCTGCCCCAGACCCCGTCCCAGGAGCTGCGGGGGGGCACAGGGGGACAGCTGCCTTCTGCCCCCCCCTTCCCCCGGTCCATGCCTGGCTGGTCGCTGACGGACGGGTGCAAACCTACGTACAGTGGATCCCACCGCACGCCTGCTTGTTTATTTGCTGTCTCTCAGCCCCTCGATGTTCAAACATAATTGGTTCTGCTCGGAGCAGTAAACAATGATGTGCGATGCATCAGTGAGCCCTAAACGGCACCTACACGCAATTAAAATAATTGGGCGCATACCTAGCTCTGATTTCAACTCTCCCCCCGATTGCTTTTCTCTCTTCATCTGCTTTTTCTTCCTCTTTTGTTCCATCTCGGCAGCCCATCAGGCACCGCCTGACACCTCTCGGAGCGGGTGCCAGCTCCGGAGCCTTTTCTCCGGCCGGCGTGGTGTGAGGCGGTGCCCCGTGGACCGGAGGGTCCGGGGCCGCTCGCCTTGGCCTCGGCACAAGTGCAGAATGAGTTCTCCAACGCGGGAGAGAGATGATATTCCAGCCCAGGCCCATGAAATATAATGAAGGCCCAAGGGACTGTACCAGCTCCTTGGTTAAAAATGATGCTGTTATATTTAGACAAGGTAACTAGAGGCCCCTCTGGACAGCGAGGAGTACAATTTTTTGTTTAATGATTCCATAATCTGATATAATATCGGGCCTGTAAGACATAATGAAGACCTGGGGGAGTTTACATCTTTGCAGCATTAAAGGGCCTCTGCTCGGGGACACAGACAGGTGGAGGTTTGAACTTTGATGCAGTCAAACATGTTTTTCTCTGGATTTGTTTGACATGATTGAGAGGGAATCCAGCAGCCGCAGGGAGAGGGGAAAATGGTTGCAAACGCAGCAGTGCTTAAACGAAACCCAGGCAGCTGGTTTGCTTGCGCCGAGGGTGGGTGCCAGGAGGGCTCGGGGGGTCCCGTCTGGGCTCCGCAGGGCTGCGGTGGGCTGGGATCTGCGTGGACGTGGTCACGGTCGCGGTGGTCTTCAGGAGGCGGCGATGCCTCCGGAGCGGGACGGCCGTGCCCCGCTGTGGACCGCGAGCGGGGGCAGAGGGAGGGGGAAAGCGCAGCCTTGTCTGGAGAGTAAGGATGCTCCTACCTCAAGTCAACGTGTGTTTTTGCAAACACCTTATGTGGAGTTTTAAGTGGTTTAAGCAGTTGTAGCCCTGCCTGGGGATTGCCACACCTGCAGCAGCTTACGGTGCAGTTTGCGCATGTCTGGGTTTCAGTGCCGGGAGATAACCTAATCCCATTTAGGCTTGGAGAGCTGGCCGATTCCTCCCCTGGGAGCCAGCGCGCTGCGGGGGGTGGTCTGTAATGAATTCCTATCATTCCAGCACAAAGGTAGCTTACAGGAGTGCTCGCTGCAGAAAATATTAGGGTCGCTGCCCTATCATCCCTTGGAGACATCCGTTGTAGATCAGTGATTCCTGCCTGCTGACAGGCAGGCGGCCCTGGGAGGGCAGAGCCGGCCTCACATTCCCTGGCTCTTACCTTCCTGGAAAATGCCTTTTCTGCCAAACGAAGGGTTTTAACACCCTGCTCGGGGCTGCGTTCACCCGCATCACCCGTGCAAGCGAGCGCGCAGTCCCGCACGGGGCATCGCTCTGTGGCACTGGTTGCTCTTGCACCCTGGTTTGTTATTTATCTGCATTTCAGCAGCTCCATGGGGGTCCCGTCAAGGGAGTAAAGACCCTGCAAGAGTCCTGCCGAGAGCTGGGGGAGGCCTTGGCCTCACACCACCCTCGGGTGCAGCTCAGCCCGTGGGTGGGAGCCCGGGGACGATGCTGTGGTCACCCCCGGGTCTGGGCTGTGCGGGGCGAGCGTGCCAGCGCAGGGGAGCTCTGCAAACCTCAGGTGCAGGTTTGGGGAGGGAATGCTTGGGGAGTCACCCAGGGGGTGACTGGGAGCCATGCCCCCCACTGGGGCCCATTCCAGCTCCCTGCTCTCCCTCCCTTCTCACTTTTATTTATTTATTTTATTTTTCCCCTGTGGAAAATGACATAATGAAACCTGCCCCCTTCAAGTTGGGCTTTAATACGGCTCCGTGGCTCGGGCCGGGATGTTTCACCTCGGGAGCTGCCAATCCGTCTCTGTCAAGCTGTCAGCCCTGATGTGTTTGCGTGTTGGCTGGAGCCACGCTGCAATTCAAAGTGGATTAACTCTTTGGGCTGCCCACCCCTCCTCCCCTTCCCATTCCACTTGGGTGGGTTCAGGCCAAACAGAAAACGCTTTTTCCCTGCGCTTTCCATATTCAGAAGCTCCTGAAGCGCAGTCGGGCGCCCGTGGGGCGGCTCTGCTTGCCGGGATGGCAGCGGGGGCTGCATGATGCTCTCGGTGCCGCCGTGCCGGGGGGGTTCGGGACCTGGTGTGGGGTCGGTGGCGATGCTGGAAGAGGGACCACGCGTCCCGGCTGCGTGGCCGTGGCACCGCGCCGTGTCCTTGTAACAGCCCGTTAATGGGGCGCTTCTGGGAACGCCGTGTGCTGTCCTGTGCAGGGATGGAGGGTCCCCGGCGATCCGAAACGGGCCAAGGGCTGCAGGCCCCCCGCAAAGCCCCCGGCTGTGTAGCTGAGCTGCTGCTGCTCGTTCCCAGCTGGCTGCGGGGCCAGGGAGCTATGGGACTGGGGGCTTGGGGGGGGGTGCGGAGCTGGGGTCTGGGGGTCTTCGCTTGTTTTGCCAGGGGATAACATTTCCCCCAAACAAACCAGCTGCACTGGGAAAGGCTGGGGCTGCGCAGAGCGCTTGTTACGGGCGAGCTGAGTCCACGGTGATGGCCGCTGCATCCCCGCCTGTGGCGACCCGTGGCACAGGGCACGGGCAGGATGCGGCCCCCGGCCCGGGCAGCCCGCGGAGGGGCACCGGCACTAGGGGGGGGTATTGGCTAAGCGATGAGCTGCTGCTGCTGCTGCTGCTGCTGCTGCGGCTGCTGCTGCTGCTGCTGCTGCATACCCGGCCTCCACTTTGGGTGAAAACCACAAGACTTTGGAATTATGGACCTTGGGGTTTCACCCGGCGGCTGGGCAGCCGTTGCACGTCTCCGTGGACATGCGACTTGGCCGTGGGCCATGGGAGGCATCTCCATCACCTTGGGCAGTGGGGGGGAGTGCCTGGCGAGGGGTTTTGGGGGGGCCCACGGCCACCCCCCTGCTCCTGGGCGGTGCTGGCTCCGGCCACCCTCTTGCCATGGCTGTCCTGCGCAGGTCTAACCCTGCTCAGGGGTTAGAAAATTATTATTATTATTATTATTATTATGGGAAAATACTACTTGGACTGCTACAAACCTCTGCCAGCGTGACACCAACGGCTTCGGCACCGGCCCGGGCTGGGTGGACCAGGCTGGAGCTCGTGTCCCACGGCGTCGCGGTGCTGACAGAGCCGCGTGGCAGCAGCGGTCGGTGCCGGAGCTGGCGGTGTTACCGCCGTACGTGCCCGTGCAGGGGCCCTCCCTGATTTGGCGACAGCAGATCGGCAGCTGGGAGGTGCAGCTATTCCCGAGGACGGACCGTATTGCTTGCTAACAGGGCGCAGTCATTACGCCTGCAGATATGATCTGTACAAGCTGTTCCTCGCTTCACAGCGTGCTGTGGGGTCGTCCGTCTGTCCGCGTGCTGTTCGCCTGCCGGAGGGGATGGCCAGGTTGTCTGTCTGTCCCCTGCCAAGCCCTTGGCAGGCTGCGGCGGCTGCTCAGCACCGGGGTCTGTGCTGGCGCTGAGGTCTGTGCTGGTGCTGGCTTGGCCCCGGCTGGGTTCGTTCCCCAAAACGGAGGCACTGGGGCTGTGGCGAGTGTTTCCAGGTAGAGGCAGGAGGAAAACTTCATTGCCAGGGCATACGTGGGGAGCTGGAGGTTTTTCACAAAGAGCTCTCGCCTTTCCTGCATTTAGCCACTTTGGGTGTTTCGGTAAGCTCAGCTCGGCTCCTCTGGAAACTTAAACAAACCCCTGGGCTCTGGGAGGAGCGAGGGCTCAGCCCAGCCACCCCCTGGTCCTCACCTGCACCCCCGATTCCCCCCATCTGCCCGACGTGGGGTGAGGTTTGTCCCGGCACCAGCTGCCCCAGCCCTGCCCGTGGGCTGAATTTGTGAGCAAACCGACCTGTCCTGGCAAGGAGGGCCTGGGCTTTGGCACCCAGGGGAAATCACTGCAGGCAGCATAGACCTGCCTGCCCCGGCCAGCGCTCCCACCTGCCGGAGCTCCGGGGACTACCAGAGCCCTGGGGAGAGCAGGCGAGCTTTGCTGTGAAAATAAGCAAAATATGTACTACCCCCACCCTGGTGCTGCCGGCAGGATGGCAGAGGTGACGGCGGGAGGGAGGGACAGTGCTCGGAGCAGAGCTCCAGGGTCCAGCTCCCACCCCGGGCAGAGCCAGGAGGATGCTGCTGTTGCCCTGCAAAGGGAGCGTGTGCCTGGTCCGAGTGATGCTGGGCTGTGAATTGGGGGTCCCGGGCTCCACTCCCTCCTTCCGCGAGGGTCACCTCTGTCTGACCTTGAGAGAGACATCCCCGTGTGCCTCAGTTTCCCGTGCTGCAGCGGGGTGGTTTGTACTGGGCAGGTTTTAAAGGTGTCAGCTGCATTAGTATCCAGGTGACATTCTGCATCATTTCCCACCCCGCTTCGCGAAGGGGCTGTGGTTTAATTAATGTTTGCAAATTGCTTTGAGGACGGCTGCTGCGAGAGGTGCGCGGATGCTCGCAGTGCCCACGTCTCTGACAGCCGAGTGCTGGCATCTCGCAGGGGGCCGTGGCCGCAAATTGCCACCGCGCTCCCCGAGACGAGGGGAGCCGCGCTTGCCCGTGCCGGCATGGCTCCGGTGTGGAATAGCTCAGCAGCTGGGGGAAGGCTTTATCTGCAGCTCCATTTCGGGGCTGAGTGTTTTAACAAGCATCGGATGAGGCAGCAAAATGTGCCCGGTGCTGCTGGGGGAAAGGTGTGCGCCTGCTCCGGGGGAGGCAGTGCCCGGGACGGCCCTGGGAAAAGCGTGTCTGTGCGGGGAGGGTGCTGGAGAGGTTGGGATGTTTCCCTCTGCTGGGTTTCCACCCTGAGCTGCAGTTTTGGGGCTGTCCCACCCTTCCTGCTGGAGGGGAGAGAGTGCCTGGGGTCCCAGGGGGATCCACGCCAGGAGCTCTGGGCTCAGGGGCGCAGCCAGGTTTGGGTTATAATTGCAGCATTTTGCACCACTGCATCTGCTTATTTGGAAGGGATTTCCTAAATAAAATGGGGGCTCAGGGAGCCCAGGGGGGCTTGAAGGGCCTCTCCCAGCTGATGAACCCTGGGTGGCTCGAGCTGTGCCTCAGTCCGGCCGCGTTGATGGATAGCCCACCATGCTGCAGGAGCAGCCTCGTGAACTCGGGATCATCCCTCCCCGTCGGGGACCCCGAGGGATGGGCCCCTCTGTGAAGACCCGTCTGTCTCTGCTGCTGACCCCGTGCCTGCCCTGGAGAGCGGCCGTGTGCCCGGAGCGATCATCCCACGCTCTTCCTGGGGCAGCTCGACCCAAAGTACCGCTGGGCACGACGGCCAGCGTCAGCCGCACGTGAACAGCTCCGGTGCGGCTCTCGCCGCCTGTCGGGACGGTTTCTGGGCTGGGGGGGAGCTCGTGTGAGGCTGCCCCACTGCAGGCAGCCCCACAGACGGAGATGAAGCGAGCAGCAAGTTCCAGCATCCTTCTGCAACCTCCCTCCGATCCGGGGGCTGGGGCAGAGCCAGGTCTGTCTCCCAGCCGGGCATCGCGGCGCTTGGCTCCAGCCGCCCCGGGAGATGGAGGAGCCACCGCCGGCAGCTCGCCGCAGTGGTTCATCACCCTCGCTGTGTGGCTGCCCGCTCGCCGGCCCGGTGCCAGCCCGTCCCTCCCGGCCGGGGGGAGCAGCCGTTCCCCGCGCGTGCCCCGGCGCAGGCAGGGCTGCCGGTGGTCAGGAGCTTTGCCATCAGCGCTGGCGCGGCTTGGGGAAGCAGAGAGGCCCAAGCTGACAGCGGCCGCTAATGAGCCAGCGGTAATGCACTCGTGGCTGTTCATTACTTTGGGGTTTCTGACATTTGGGTCAGTTAATGGATTTGTCTCTTCCCCCCTCCCGTGTCCTCCCACTCCCCTGCCCGTGGCTGCCCAGGACCAGCTGTAAATTAGCCCTTAATTTCTCACATGTGTCTTTACTTAAACGGCAAATGCGCTAAACAGCAAACTCCCCCCTGCTCGCCCCCTCCCCGGCCTCTCGGGCATTTGGGGGGTCGGTGCCGGCGGATGCCAAGGGCTGCCGGGCTGGCTCTCTGCCGGGGACGCCGTGGCTGGGGCATCGGCACGACTCTGCCGTCGCCGTACCGTGCGGACAGACCCCGTTGCCGGCTGGGATCCCCCCACGCTCGGACCCTGCGTCTGCGCGAGAGTTTGTGTTCAGGCTCGGAAAGCTCGGAGGGACTCGCCTGGGCCCCTTTTTTTCCTGTTGCAGCTAAATTATAACCAGCCTTTGTAAGGAGGCAGCAGGCTTGCCTCTGCGCCGGCTCTTCGCAGGCGTTTCTGCTGCGACGCTTCACCTTTTAAGTGGGAAGTTTTTTCTTTTGGTAGCAAATATTTTCCATAATTTCTAGGCTCGTACAATTAAAGCTGAAGAACCCGGGTGTAAATTATACCTCCCTGCAACCAGCCTCGCCCCCCTAGAGTAGCTAGGGGCTGGAAATATGAGGATTTGCAATAATTAAGGCAAATAGTTGTTTTTGTTTGGTAAGAAAAACAACCCGGTGCTGTTAGAAAGAAGGCAAGAAAAACCATAGAAAATGTTTTCCTTCCAATTACCAAGAAGGGGGGAAGAAAAAGTCGTTACATGCAAAGCTGGTGCCGGGCTCTGCGCCTGGCTGAGACATGTAGAAACTAAACCAGGACTGGGCTGGGAAGCAAACACCCGTCGGGAAGCTGGATGGCAAGGATTAACCGGCCTGTTTCCTCGTGCTCTCCCCATTTTCCAGTGAATTTGATCCGTGACCTCCCACAGCTCCGGCGGAGCACGAGCTGTTGCACTGGGCTGAGCTGGGCTGAGCTGGGCTTACTGCCTGCGTGTGAACTGGCAGCTTCCCGCACGTTGCCTGCACAGGCAGAGAAAAGCCGTGTGGAGCACTGGGGGAAGCAGCGGGACTCGCTGGTGCTGCCCGGCGCCCGCTGTGGCCTCTCCGCGTAGCCACGCTTTGCCGAACGGCCACAGATTTGCCAGCCGGCGAGTACCTGGGTGGGAACCGGCACCCCAAACTGCGGCCGGCCAAAGTCGATGGCCGCCGCCCAAGGCAGCGCGATGGTCTTCTTATTGTTTCCGTTTCTCAATCCACAAAATAACTATGGAATTGATTAGTCTTGAGGGGTATGGTGGAGCTTGATTAATTTAGTAATTATTCCTTCAAGGTATTTCCCTCCTCGAGGGCCCGATCCTGGTCCAAAGCCCTTTGGAGACCCTGGGCGGCCTTTGGGCAGCTCTGAGCCCTGTTGCCCCCCCCCCATCTGGCAGCGGGGTGCCGGGGGCCACGGTGCACGCTGTGCCGGGGGGCAGGACGGCCCCTCGCTCTGCCGGGGGTGTCCCCGGTCCCCCTGTGCCCCCTGCCCCGCTGGCCCTGCCGGCAGGAACGCCGAGGTCCGTTCCCTGGAGCAGGGACCTGGGAAATGTCTCACGTGCTTGGAAGCTTATCTGCTTTCTCCAGCTCTATCAGTTGGGCTGATAAAAGGCACTGCCTCTCCCGGCAAGCCTTGCCTGAGGTGTTTTAGGCAGGGCTGGAGTAGAGCCTGCTGTTGAATACCTGGTGCTTTAGCTGCTCCTGACTTTACTGTTTGGGCTGAATTTCTCAGTTGAGGTGTTTTTTCCTGTAATTTCAGCCAAATTTGTTTAGCTATTTCCAAGGACAAGGCTTTGGAAAAATAATTTTTTCTTTTTAAATTGCGTTAAAATATTCTAGTGACCTTTTCTTTCAAAAGCCCCAGTGCCTGGCAGAAGGGATACGGAGCCTGGCATGGAGGGGTAGCAGCTCCCTGCCGGCTGCCTTCCCGTGGTCCAGCCGGGAGCCCAAACCAAGCGAGGGCTCGGCAGTTTGCAGGGGCTCAGCGGAGGAGCCGGGGGGGGAGCGGGGTGTCCAGCAGGCTGTGTCTGCGCCGGCTGGCCGGAGCTGGGGGCAGCCAGTGTCCCCGGCATCGCTGTCGCCACCGCTCGAACAGTTTGGCAGCCTGAATGAGGCCGGATAGCCAAAATCTGGAGCCTGGGAGTGCTGGGAGAGCCCAGCCCTGAACTCGCCTTGCATTCCTGGGGAGGAAAAGTAATTGCCCGTCCCCAGTCCAGACCTTGGAGTTATCGAGCCTAGAGGTGATGGAAATCCAGCTCAGTTCCTCAATGCCACGGCTTGAGCTGGGCCGGGACTCCCGTCCCCGAGACCTTGCGGATTCTCCTGGCCCCGGCTACGGGTTTTCCTACTAATGTTCTCATTTTTCAAATGCCTGTCGAGGAGTGGGGTGGCCGGCTGGGAGCGTTCAGGGCTCTCGCAGCCTCCTCTGGGTTTTTGATCATAATTGGCATTTGTGAGTCTCCTGCTGGCAGCCGCCATCCCTGCCACACGTTGGTTTAGTGTTAGGGAGTGGGAACCAGTTCCCCAGCAGCTCCCGCACTGGTTTGGCAGTGGAGGACGTGTGCTTTGCCTCCGCTGGTGGTCCCGCTCATGCTGGGCGGTCGGCACCCCTCTGGTACCTCGAGGAGAACTGTCCCTCCGCCTGCCTCCGGTGTCAGACCTCCACGGGTGGCCGGAGAGCTCGGGGGTCGAGGACCATCTCGAGCAGGGTTATTAGGGAGCTTATCCGGGGTTACTCCCTCGGGATGTTTGCCTTCGGTTTTTGAGGGTGGCTGAAGCCACCGGAGCGGTTCTCCCCCCGCACAACCCTTGCCGTGAGCAAACCAGATGCAGTCACAGCGTGCGTGAACCCCATCACGGGCGGGCTGGGGCAAGGTCCGTCTCTTCCAGCTGGATCTGCCCCAGAAAAGCTTCTTCCAGCATCCCTGAGAAGGTTTTTCCATCGGCTGCAGCAGTCTCCTGGCGGTCCAGCTTCAGGGGCTTCAACTCCCGAAACATCCCCGTTGCGGGTGGTGTCAGCGCCGGTTTTTGCGGGTCTCCCCCAAAGGTGCCCCCCCAAGTGTCCCCCCGGAGCCGCGCTCTTTGGACGGGCTCTGCCGGGGCTCCCTTCGCCGTCCCCCGTGCTGGCCGCAGCCACACGCCGGGGAGGGACCACCGCTGGCCCTCTCGGCATGTCCGGAAAGGCTTTTAGTGGCTTGGCTTGATGAATGAAAACAAATAAACTTGATAGACAAGTGGACAGCTTTATGATGGCTTCCCACTGACAGGGAGAAAGATTGGTTGTCGGTGGCTTGATAGAGAAATATCTTGATGGGAGTCAGATAAAGAGATGTATAACCTTGATGGCGAAGGATGAGGAGTTGGCTGCGTGGGAGGACGCGCCGGCAGCGTTATTCAAAAATAATTCTGCCTTTATTTGTTTTACTTTTTGGCGGGGGGGAGGGACGCAGAGCCCCACAGTTCATTGAGTTTTTCAAAATAGATTTGCTAAATAAATAATGACGATGATCCATATTTTATTTATATCCCACCTATCTACATGCAGCACTGGAGGTGTTTTACAACGGACCTCTTTCTCCCTTTTAAAGCTAACAAACTCAAAACTAAAAGCACATTAGATGGAGACAGATTTACAAGGATGTTTAGATGCCGAAGCATAAAGACAGGCAGCGAGCGGGATTTGCGGACGCGCCTCGGCTGCTCACTCCCGTTGATTTTAATGGGCACCTCGTTGCTGTTGTGAATCCAACTGGACGCGTATTTGCACCCGCAGGCACCTCAGGAGCTGCGAGGAGCTGCCTCCGGCTCCGGGGACCTCGGGGGATGCCCGGGGGGGGCTCGCCAAGGGTCCCCGGGCAGGAGGGTTCAGAGTCCGCCCGCGTCTGCTCACCCTTCTGCAGCGGCAGCGATTCATCTATTAAGTTTTTTGAATTTTGGGGGGGGGGGTCTGGGAGCGGAGCGGGCCCTGCCCCGGCGAGCACCAGCCTGCCCGGGCCGCCCGAGAAAGGCGTCCTCGCTCGGGGACGTGGCTCCCCGCGACGCGGCCGGGCGCCGCGCCCGCCGACCGAAAATCCCACCGGCTTTTCCCACGGGTCTTATT
>NW_010972600.1:933153-933565 GCF_000737465.1 Haliaeetus leucocephalus
GCCGCGGCACGCGGTGGCCCTGGCCGGCGAGGCCGTGAGCCGGCGCGGCCGGCGGCACGCGAAGGTTCTGCCCGAGGTGCCGCCTGCGCCGCGTTACTCACATCAGCGTTTTCCGAGCGCTTGACAAAGGAAAGCGATATGTTAATGCAAATTATTGTTTAATTTTATCCCCGGATCAGAGGTGAAAAAACGTCTGTGTGTGCTGCAGAGGAGGGGCTCTGCTCCCCCCCCCCGGCCCAGGATGGGGTGTCCGTCCGTCCGTCTGTCCGGCCCTGCCCTTGGCGCGTGCCCCGGCAGCCGGCGGGTTGCAGGATCTGCCCCTGTGGTGTCAGCCCCTAACGTACCCCCCCCAAAACCAACCCCAACCCCCCCGCGAGCCCTTCCCTTCCTCAAGGTAAAGCACCCCCAAACC